>NW_026731695.1:295000-418182 GCF_028476545.2 Physella acuta
ATAGACATAGACATAGACATAGACATAGACATAGACATAGACATAGACATAGACATAGACATAGACATAGACATAGACATAGACATAGACATAGACATAGACATAGACATAGACATAGACATAGACATAGACATAGACATAGACATAGACATAGACATAGACATAGACATAGACATAGACATAGACATAGACATAGACATAGACATAGACATAGACATAGACATAGACATAGACATAGACATAGACATAGACATAGACATAGACATAGACATAGACATAGACATAGACATAGACATAGACATAGACATAGACATAGACATAGACATAGACATAGACATAGACATAGACATAGACATAGACATAGACATAGACATAGACATAGACATAGACATAGACATAGACATAGACATAGACATAGACATAGACATAGACATAGACATAGACATAGACATCAGTGTTCTTTAACTCTATGAAATTACTTTTTTTTTGTTTTCAGATTAATTCCCCGAATTGCCTGTCAAAACATATTTGGCAATTTGAACACATCCTTTTTTTAGCACTAAATCCTTGCGTAAAACGATATTTATTATATTTATGGTCAGCAACGCAGTCGCACATTGCAATCACACAATTTTACAAGACAGCAATCAAAGTAGGGTAAGCCGGGGTAATTCCACACACGGGGTAATTCCACACACTATATACTGGATACTCTCTATTTTTAATGGGAGTAAAGTTTAATTAAAAGTTACTATTCCCTGTTTCTAAGAGGTCATTGCTTGTACTTTTTGATACTGTTAGAGAAGCGTTCACCTACAATAAGAGCAAGAATTTTAATTTTATCTCCATCTATCTTCAAACATCTTTAGGTAAGTACAATCCCTGCACTTTTTTAAAAAAAAATTTTTGTCTTATTTTTAATTGTTGTCAATTATTTATTGATTTTATGAAAGCTTAATCAATTTTGTTAATAGTAACAGTTAATGATGCTAGATTCAGCCTTTAATTTAGAACAGGAACAGTTATACCCTCAATATTATATTGTGGTAGTGTTAATTTTAGATTTTGTTTACAAATTTTTTAGAAAAGTAGTGTATGGAATTACCCCGGGTTACCCTACTCAGTTAAGGATATTTGTGTTGTCAAACACTGTTATTTTTAAACGAAATGTTTGGTTTAGATAGCTTATTCCAGTTCATGAAACAAACTGTTTTATTTCATTATATTGCATTAACAAAATGCTTTGCAATCTCTAAATCTAGAGATCAATTTTTAAAAAAACATTATTGCCAACTTTAGATCGGAAGAATCGGAAGGAAATGGTGTAGGCCCTATGTTCTATAAGGAGCAAAGAGGATTTAGATTTAAGATATCTTTGTATTAAGAAATGTTTTAGATAGTAGGTTATAAAATGTTTAGCCGACTTGGAACTAATGTAAACAGTTAGATCGTTTCGTTTTGTGTATTTTTTAAAATGTAATTTCACAGACAAATAAGTCAGCCTAAAAATATTGTAGCTCAATCCTCGACGATAAGTAAATCATGCTTTTAGGATTAATGGTCACATCCGGGAATAGTCTCGAAATTATTCAAAAGACATTAAATATTTTAAAAATTATGTTGGACGTTACTGAAATATCGATGGTGTAGCCACCATGATTCAACATAATGCCTGAAAATATAAAAAAATCTGGAGAAATGAAAAACGAATCACGCCTTTTCTGTCAGTAGGCAAGTCATACGCTGCAATCACACAGTTTTGAACGACAAGCAGTCAAAACATTTTTTAAAGGATATACCATTTTATTAAATCATTTTAAAGAATAATAAGCAAAGTATTTGTTTAATATGACCTATTTTCAGTAAACTATCGAGAACCAAACTGCTTTGTTTACATTTTTACTAGGTTATCACAATGCTATCTCAATTCTAGAATTTTGTCTAGATCTAGAGACCAATTTAGAGTTTATTATTCCACAAAATTGTACAATAAATTTAAAACGGAAAACACAGCGATAAAAATGAAAACAATGTTTATTTCCAAATACACTTGCAGACAATGCAAACTAACATACAATTTGACTAATTAATTTTTTTATTAATTAAATTTTGCTGAAATTAGTAGGGAAACCTATCACGGAATATTATTTGCTTTATCGTGTTCATTTGGTGTGCAATAGTTTTTAATAATACACCTACAGTGTTTTAAAAAAAAAACATTTATGGGACAGCGGAAAAATAAAATAATTATTTTTACATTCGGAAAAATTATGCTGTATCTTTATAAAAACACAGATTAAACCTAATAGTAATACGTCTTGTGCCAGCGATCTCCTTGGAAACATTGAACAGTATTCTTTATTTAATTTGTAAAATCTTGTATGTAATTTAGCAACGGTCTACTTACACGTTTTTAGACTTGGCCACCTGAATCCCCATGTAATCGTATGTGCCACTTAAATTACCGCTTGTGATATAATAGTTCCTATTCGCTGTTAAAATATAATCAGCCTGGCAACCAGTTTGACATCCCAAACATCCAAGATCCTCAAATACTCTGTTAAAGGTTTCTTGTAGACAATTTTCAGCAGGATTGGGACAATCAACTTTATAAAATAAAAATTAATTGATCTTTTAAAATAATGTTTTTGTATTTATTTGCCCAAAAATAGTTTCAACATACTGACTGCTTAAAAAAAAAAAACTTTTTGTTCTTTCGTAAAATTTTTAATTTAACATGGTGTCTACTAAGTATGATCAGCAGAAAAACGGACCATTAAATACAAAGTTAATATACCGAATACGAACGAAAGGAAGGAAGGGCGGAATGAAACTTCCTAGCTCCTTATATTATTGTTTTTATTACAAATCGATTGGTATTTTACAATAGGCTACATGGTTTGAAGTAATACCTGTGATTCCATCCAGTAAGAAGGAAGAAGCGTAGCCTATACATACGGAAATCAAAAAACAAAAAAACATTGTGGGTCAAAGCTTACTCTAGAAAGCATTTAAAGCTAAGAGTGTATACAAGAGATTCTTATCTTGAACACGAACAAGGACTACAGACTTAGTAGTAATGACAATATCGTGACTGTTCAAGATAAAGCTTTTTCTTAGCACAACGGTTTCCAAGCTGTTTAGACCGCTCCTAAATTAAAATCTATATATTGCTTGTTGGCTTAGATTAATAATATCTAAGCATATATTTTAACCTGAAATATCCCCCCCTCCCCCAAATCCTGTTATCCTTGAGAAATAAAGAAACATCTTTTTGGCAAATTAAGAAAATGGAGCATGTAACTACCTCTTAGCGCAATAAAAATGACTTCCTTGAAATACACGTTTACTTCGATTTGATTGAGTGTCTATTAACATTTATTTTTTTCTATGAATGTGCAATTTTCAAGGTAGACCGCCGCGCCAGTCCCCTGCATGCAAATGTGTACATGTTGGTAATGGTATATATTTACTATTCAAATCAGGTCTTAGTATGACACCAATATAGTTACTACAATTGTTTTTTACTCAATGTAGTGAGTTATTTAAGTGAGTTATTTAAATGTAAACAATGGCTGCGCTTCGATCATAAATATCGTGACACGGGTTTACCTACACTACCGCATGAAAACTTTGAGTGTACGTTAATCACTCACCGAAACAATGAGGTAGAACACACTTCGGTGACCGCCCATGTGTCAGGACGTAGACGGGCGCTCTAAAGAGCCCCTCTCTCCTCCCCCGATTACACTATCGCATAGTCGCCGCGTCTTTCTCTAAAGGGACACAAATGAACAGGATTTTTTTTTAACATGTAAAAAAATATATTTGATGTGATTTAAATATCAACACGACTGATGAAATATGTTATTAGATTAGACCGAACGTATTCACTATAGCGCTCACGTGAAAGACAGGGCGCAAAAACGCATCCTGCCGGGGGTGGGGGGCGACCATGCAAAATTAAATGCCCCCTCCCACCACCACCCACCCCTGAAACCTTCTCGGGAGTATTTATCAACTCCCCAGTTTTATGGCACCCCGTCAAATAAACTGTGTCGAACAGCAATCGTCTTTTATTTTTATATACCGTATGTTGAGGAAAAATCGCATCCTCCCGTAGTGCCGCCCTTTGAAATTAAAAAAAAATTATATAAAAAAAGTAAAAAATAAAAAATCGTATAATGAGAAAAATCGAAACCTCCCAGGGTGCCACTCTTAAGAAATTTTTTTTCTCGAAACCCTTTTCACCAACCCAAAATTTTATGCCAAAGACCGACCGAAGGAGGGCGCCAAAAGGTGTAGAATTTTTTTTTTTTAAATCCTCATGCTTCAGTCAAATTTAAGCAAATAGATTTATACATGACTGGTTTCCTGAATTGTTGTATGTATGAGAGTTATGTATGGGTGGGCGCCTTTTTTGCCGGTGTTTGAATAGGGTCGGCACAACATTGATAGTTCGCCCCGTTCGCCGGAATAGGTTGCTACGCCTCTGCTTCCTGCTACGGCGCCGCCCTTGCGAAATAAAAAAAAAATAACAGCAGGAATCTCCACAGGAGTATACTCAAAATCTTTACCGTGTTTTTCCCGACTTTTTTCCGGGGGGGGGGGGGGGGGGGGGCACTCGAAATTTTCTGGGGGGGGGGGGGGGTGCGTGCGGACAATGTTAAAAGTATTTTTTTTTTATTTCAATATAAATTCCTGGAAAAAAACTGTTCACAAAGTTTAATGGCGATCCGATGAAAGATGTAGTAGATAGGACAAATTGACAAACATACTTTCATTTCTATAAATATAAATAGATATATACTTTAACTAGTGTCCGCATACCCGCACACGGAAATTTAGTCACAATTTTCTTTGTTGGTTACATTTGAATCCTTTAGGTTAATGAATTTTACAAAATTGAACGATGCAACTAATACATTTAACCAAGAAAGTGAACAAGTAAAATGAACGTTATCTTTATATATTTTTAGATATAGAGTACTAACAGACTACCGACAGGTCCCAACTCGCGACGAGGTACATATTTTTATTAAAACACAGATCTTAGACATTTTTCATCTGAGCAGGTTTTGCGGTACAGCGTGAACTAGTGATCGCAGTTTTCTCTGTTGAGTAGCTATGTATTCTGTCCTATATTAGACACATTTGTAAATATCTGTCACAATATGGGCATAGAAATAATTTAACAATAGCTTATCTTTGTGGACCTCAAATTCAATTCTAGGTTTTGGGACACGTTAGTTGCTTGGGTTAAGCTAATGTCGATAGCATAAGGACTGTACCGCGGGCGTATTTTTTTTTGTTGCCCATCGTAATCATTAAACTACGCAACTGTTGGTTGATGGGGCTTCAGTTGTTTGATATGCCGTAATACTGATATCATGCCTGTGAGGATTTTGTAAGAAGAAAATGCGTTAAAAACACTTTCTAGTTGTTTTTTTTTTAAATAGGCCTATATTTTACGATAACATCATCGTAATTAGCAATAAAATGAATTTAAACAACTTTAGAATAAACCTGTTTCGGCGAACATGAATGTTATTTTTCAAACTAGTAATGTTAAATGTCTTTTTCACATTTTCGGCTTATAAGCAATAGAGTAAATTCCGATATTGTCCATATGCATACAAGCAGTGGCGAAGGCAAGGAGGGGTTTAATAGCCCTTTAAAATGCTGGAGTATCTTAATACGAATGATACTTTCTTAACCCTCTACTGTAGGCCTACTTACCTAAGGATGTTTGAAGCTAGATGCAGATAAAATTAAAATTCTTGCTCTGATTGTAGATGAACGCTTCTCTAACAGTATCAGAAAGTACAAGAAATGACCTCTTAGAAACAGGGAATAGTAACTTTTAATTAAACTTTACTCCCATTAAAAATAGAGAGTATCTAGTATATAGTGTGTGGAATTACCCCGGCTTACCCTACATCATGTTTGGTACCTTGTCCCCGGTAACTGGGTGGATTTGGATTACACCAATTGTTTACTTCATAGTACATGGCTTCAGTTTTAATTATTGGAGTTGGTAGCAACATTGACACAGTTAAAGGTATTCAGAACAAGGTGGCCAGGAGAAATAGCATTAATTAGTATTTTATATATAAAAAAATGTAACATTACTAACAATAGGCCCTACTTAATTGTTTAATGTTGCTGGATATTAAGGTATTTATGTTTATTAATTTGTAAAGAAACAATAAAATGGATTCCCAAACAAAGTTTATTTTTCAGAAATAAAGAAAATGATACAAATCAATAAAGAATAGTTTTCAAAAGAATTTGTATAAAAGTAATTATTATAAAATAGGAATATAGTGTTGCAAAGATAAAAAAAAAAACTTAACACAAAAAATATGAGGAATATTTTTTATCAGAGAAGAGAAAAATATATGATGTGGTTTAAAAATAATAATTTACAGAATGTAGCTTTTGTAGATAAAAATGAAAATTCTTGTTTTATATATATTATGTATAGTCCAAGGAGACTGATTTAATATCCATTGTAATTGAACATCAGTTGTAGTTATGAAATCTGGAAGAACACACACTCATAGCCCTGAAAAGCACTTTACACATAGATTAGCAAGAATTATTAAATTAAAGCTAGAATTTATTTACTCGACTGATCAAAACTCACTTAATTTAAACATAATATAGTGGATAAGTATAGTGATTTTATTATTCAGCAATAAAAGCAGGCCTAAAAAAATTTAAATAGTGACGTTTCTGGATGAACACATTAAATTCTATTATGTCTTTCCCAACTTGATGCATATTACTAACCAAGCACTAAACTATAGTCCTAAATTGGACAACCTGAATCTTTGCGATACCATGTTATAATATATTATAATATATTATTTTAAAAATGAGCTTACCACTAACTACTAAAATCAATTGTTTTTAGTATTAACTGAGCAGTATACTATCTGCTGGTATTGTTCATCACCAGAAACCCAGTATGTTGGCAAGGTTTAGTTCCATATAACCTCTTTCCTCTCGAGTGCCGAAAACACTGAAATCATTAATCATTATTTTATTATACCTAATAGTTTAATGGTAGTATTAAAGTAATACTAAATAGTACGAGTCTTAGTTACTATAGGTCTAATGAATATTATTATTATTTTTATGTTTACATGCTTTAAGGGCAGGTTAAACCCCCAAATTGAAATTTAGGTGTTAGGACTTTTTGAGTTATAAGGAAGTTGTAAGTAGCATAGTATATGAAAAAATGCAAAAAAAAAATCACAAAAAAATTATGGTTTTGAGAAAATATTTTCTAAAAAATGTCATTTTTAGGGTAAAATAGCTCAAAATTAGCTCTCATTGAAATCACAATAACACACCTGTTGGTCAGAATAAAACAAATCTTTAACATAGTGTAATACAAAAAAAGATGAACTAAAACAATTAGAAAATAATAAAATTGGATTTTAGCCAAATTTTTAAAATTTGAGACCTAAAAAATTTCCAAAAAGTAGGGAGTAGCTTTTTATTTTATAAAATGAGAAGTTTCAAAGATATAGAAATTCTTTTAGTTCAACTTTACAAGCAGTGTTTAGTAAACATGTGAGAAAAATTTCAGCTAAATATCTCAAGTGGTTTTTTAGTTAGTTTTTAATTTTTATGTTGCTAAATGTTGCTTAATATAGATGAATTACGTCATTAATCTCATTAATAAAAAAAATATAAAAAATACTAGCAATTCGAAATTTTGCAAAATATACAAAAATGTTCAGAATTGAATGTATTTTCAAAAATCAACATTTCTGACTTAAATATGTATTTGGGGTGGGGGGGGGGGGTTTAACCTGCCCTTATTAAGTTTAATACACAATATTGGTATATAATATATAGTCTATAGCACGGGTTCCCAACCTGGGGGCCGCGAAGGGTTCTGGGGGGCCACCAACTGGTATACTAAACCTTAGCAATGGGAAACAAAACATTAATATTTAGATGAATCTGTAATTCGGCTTTACTAACATCACTAGAAATGGAATAAAGAAGGAACAATGCGTACTGTACAAAGTTGTTGTCAGTCACGAGTTTATGAGGTCATCAAAAGTAAAACGTCATTTGAGACGAGTCTTTCGAAACACACCAAAAAAGATAATGAGTTCTTTCGTCCGCGTGAAGCGTTGCAAACGTCAGAGACTTAATTGAACAGGAAGTTTTCACCAAGGAAACACAGCATTAGTGAAGGCATCATATGAAGTCGCATTAGAAATTGCCAAGCAAAAAAATTCTCACACAATAGGAGTAAATCTCATAGAACCCTGCATGTTGAAGATAGTAAGGTAAATTTTGGGGATTCCAGTGCAGTATAGATGCAAAAAATATCTCAGCCTAATAAAACTATTCAAACTGTGGGGGTTTGTACGGATGGTTTAGGTAGAAAACGGGCTTTCACAAAAGAGAAAATATTTAGCTCCCTAAACACTGCATACCAGTATGCCCTCGCCATCAAGACGTTTCCGACCATTGCTAGTAAAAGTCGTAAAATATATTAAATCTGGAGCCTTCAAAAACTGAGCAACGACATTAATATAGATCACAAGGTTCTGCTTTTATCCACTAGAGTACGTTGGCTATCAAACGAAATGTTGTGAATCGTGTTTTTGAATTGAAATCTGAAATCAAATTGTTCTTGGAAGTGCAAAGGAAACAAAACGATATAGAGTAGTTGGAGAATCATACCTAGCATATATTCGAACATCAACATAAGCTTAACCTGAAGCTTCGGGGAAAATGAGAGAATTATTATCACTTTCCATGATAATCTTGGGGCATTTTTATCAAAGCTGCAAAATTGGCGAAGAAAATAAATCTTGGAAATATTGAAAATTTGAGAAACTCTGCAGTGTGATAGATGAATCTAATTGTGAGATAATTAAAATTTTGAAAGAAGCGATTTCTGGGCATCTTGAATCTCGAAAATAAACTGCGGCGCTATTTCTGAAAGAAGTATTGACACATTACCTATTCTCTTATTCCCTTGATGTTGCCGGCTAACCCTATGAATAACAAGATGAATTCTTTTATTTGCAGAATGATTTAGCGTAAGATGAAAAACCACGGGCACAATTTTGGTGTAGCATTCACCATTCATACCCAAATATAAAATTGATTGACTTTTCTAGAATAGATTTTCAAAACCATTCTCCGATTAAAAACAAAATTAAGAAATTAATTGAATGTTAATAATGACAGTAGGTTGGCGTTAACAAAAACTTAACAGCGAATGTTTAATAAATAGCATGCAATTTTACTCATCAGTTAATCAAGAGTAGTTCATATTGAAAGTCGCATAGAAAATCGTATAGTGCTTATTAATTTCCATACTAATATCAGCTTTTTATTCTATTTTATAAAAGGGGGGTCGCCAATCGAAAAAGTTTGGTAACCACTGATCTATAGTATATAAGCTATAAACTATAAAGATAAATATTTCAATTAATTTTAATTCTAACTAATAATAGTAATTAGGCCTTTTGCTTGTGGTAACAAACTTAAAGTATTGGGCAGTATAATATAGGCCTATACTAGATTCTATATTTAAGTATGTGGGCTTTTCATTTTAATTCACCACAATAGATACCACACATGATCAAGCTTGACCTCTGATCTAAAGATTTAATAATTGGGCCTAACAAACAGTGAAACTGCAATAAAAATCATGTAAATTACTAATTTAACCTTCTTACCTCCGCTTCTGTAGATTCCTATTCTTCCTATACTTCACACTTTCTTTTTATGCAGCCGTATGATTAGATTCTAGACTATTCTAATAAACATGCAATAACTACTAACCAGAATACTAGATCTAAATTTCTAGATTCTATGCAGTATGTATTAAACCTATAGGCCTAATATTTATTTTAAATTGCTATGCGATGTGTCGTGAACTGTGGGTTTCATGTTATTTTTTTAATGGCGGAAATCAGTTTAAAATTTCGTTTTCTTCCTTTTGTTATTCAAAATGCTTCGATTCGGCGCAAAGAAAAGCTTATTATCCTTGAATTAGTTGCAGTTTTTCATCTGAGGCGAAATGATTCCGCACATTTAAGAATCCATCTAGTAATTCATTGGGAATGCTAGCAAACATCAAGGAAGCAGAGAATAGGGATAACGTCACAGTTCGATGCCAAGAGATTCAAGATGCTCAGAAATCTGCTCTTTTAAATTTGTATTTACCTCACAATCATACAGTGCATTATTACATAAAAGCTTGTTATTAAAACGTTTTTTTTTATTAATCATCCAGTTTAAAAAAACGTATTTATTTTCTCCATCATATCTTCACATAATAGCAATTCTTCTTTCTCTTCTTTGCTATCTTCTGAATGAATATATTTTACAAGAGAAGCAACTATGAACACGAATTCATCAACTCGAAAAGCAAACAATGGTGAAAGCTTGATTTCATTTAAAATGTATCCATTAACATCTACAGACATGTCTGCTATAAGCGACTGAATTACTAGACAAAAATATCTGTTGCATTTTTACTGCACTGAAATCCCCAAAAATTAATTTCACAATCTTCAACATTGAGGGTTTGATGAGATTTTCTCCTATTGTGTTAGAGGTTTTTTTATTGGCTTTTTTTAAGGCGACTTTATAAAATGCTGTGTAAAAACTTCCTGTTCAATCAAGTATCTAACGTTTGCAACTAACTTCATTCCGACGAAAGAACCAATCTTTTTGGTGTGTTCCGAATAACTCGTCTCAAAATGACGTTTTAGTTTTAAAGGTTTCATAGACTCGATGAGAACAACTTTGCAAGGTATGCATTGTTTTTTTTTTCTATTCCATTTCCCGTGATTAAAAGGTCGAATTTCAGATATTCTTATAAATAATTATGTTTTTTTGTTTCAAGGTTTTGTCTACCAGTTGGCGACCCACCAGAAAGCCGTCCTCGACCCCCAGGGGGGGGGGTCGCGACCCCGTTTGGGAACCCGTGGAATAAACAGTCGCAATCGATAAAGCCATACTAAAACATCTCTACTAAAATTAAACTGACCCCATAAAGTAGAATAGTCAAATAACTAAAATATGAGCCCAAAACTATAATTTAAATATTATGAAGCGTTAATTATAACTTAAAAACATAAACATAACTAAATCACTTTCATTGGACAAAACAAACGAACGCGGCTGAGACCGAAATTCTCGTTTCAAAACGGCCAAGTCTGCGCGCGCACAGATAAGAGTTTTAGACCGAACAAAACCGACTGTCGTTTAAACCTGCTATAATTTTGTAAATATTAATAAAACTCATTTTAAAACGCTACAGTATGGTCGGTAGAGAGTTTCTTCTATATATATATATATATATATATATATATATATATATATATATATATATATATATATATATATATATATATATATATATATATATATATATATATATATATATATATATATATATATATATATATATATATATATATATATATATATATATATATATATATATATATATATATATATATATATATATATATATATATATATATATATATATATATATATATATATATATATATATATATATATATATATATATATATATATATGATATTTATATATATATATATATATGATTGTGAAGATGCGATGGTTCGTAGTGATTTTTCCAACTGACAATAAGAGCAGTTTTTCGTAAAGAATTGAAAACTCACTTCTAGCACCTTTGTTTTAGACCTCTGTCAACATCTGGAACACGGATGCGTACATTGTCACCCACTTCAGCATTTTTAAATTTTGTATTTGATGTTTTAAGCATCTTAGCACCGAGTTTGTAAGCTAGTATGAGCTGCTGACCTGTGTTCCATGATGTGTTGTTTGTTGTGACATAATATTTCCTCCGTACCCTTGGTCTGCTTCATTGGGTATTCCACACATAGCATGGACATCGTTGCCACAGAATCGTTGTCACAGAATCCACAAGAATGAGCTGCACTACAATGTTTTTCACAAACAACAGAGAATCTGTTGGCCACATTGTCACGCAACTGGTCTGGATGGCAGCAGATGCGTTAGCTGAGGATGTCGTTGCATTTATGGCAACCTCCATTTCTTCATTTGGTATTCCCCTTTGTTGGGGAAATATGGTTTCTGACGCCCACGCCATCTCAAGTCGCTTGGACACTATTGTTCAACTTACAATGAACGTTTTGTTGCACGTGGTGTCTTTGATTTTGTTCTTTGATGATTTAGCCTTAGACTAAATTCATATGTAATGATTGGACTATAAAGGTTATTATTACTGAGTAAAATTATATATTTATTACTACTACTACTATTTGCCTATTATTTTCTTATTCACTGCATACATAATAGGGGAATATAACGGCATTAATCATTTGGAAATTTAAGAAAGAAAAAAAAAAAGAAATATTTTGCATGTTTTGTCCCAAATAGTCTTTTTTAATTACCGGGGTGAAAAGTCACACCAAAGAAAAATTGTGACATTTCACCACAGCAGGGGGGGGGGGGTTGTCATACAAAATGATCCACAATTTTAAATTAATTTCTCAGAAGTAAAAACAATCAATCCAGACTGACGTTATTATGGCTTGAGAAAACAAACATTGCACGAAAACACAAAAATAATGAAAGATGCAAGCAAACTTACAGGATTCCGTTGATTAAATTTCCCTCTTTGTCAATGAAAACAAGCTCAGTTCCGTTCAGAGAGTTAAAACACAAAGTGAACTTCACAATCAGGGTAAATTTTCTTGATGCAAAAACTTGCTTGACTTTTCGCCGCTGTGACTTTTCACTCACTCCTTCCCCATTAATAAAAAGATAAACCTCTCGCGGATATTTGCGGAGGGGCGCACTATTTAAAATTATTATATTCTTTAGTTAATAATACATATTTCAGAAAATTTATAAATGGTATAAAAATAAATTAATAAAACAAAAGTGGTAGTTTTATTAAATGTATTTATTGTGCCATATCATCTAGATCTCTAGCTGCTCGAACATTTAATTATAGAATTAGTTTAGTGAGAAAAGTGCACCAATTCACACTTTTTTATAATTAAAAAAAAAATCCCTGCAAGTTTATTTCTATTAAAGAGCATCTGGATTTACTACACGAGTCGAACTTTTGGAAGCGGACATTAAGCAGATGTCAGTTCAAGGCGGGGTTTTCTTCATGTCTGGCGGGCCACACAAAAAACTGTGATGGGCCGCACTTTGCCCATGATTTGACTTACTTGACTTAGTCCTCTTTGCTCCTTATGGAACATAGGGTCTCCACTATTTCCTTCCATTTCTTCCGATCCCCGGCTATTAATTTTTTTTTATCTCCCTTCAAGAAGACTCCGCCTCCAGGTCTGTCTTGGGCGCCTTCTCTTCCGCTTTCCCTGGGGGTTCCACTCAAGCGCTTGGCGTGTAACATTTGTGTGACCCACCCAGCGCCACTTCCTCCTTCCTATTTGCACACCCATAGGCTCCTGCCTAGCTTTCCTCCATAGTTCTATGTTCGGTCCCCAAACTTTTTTGAGTGACGACCCCCTTTTATAAAAAGTAAGTGACCCGCGACCCGCATAGAATTAAAAAGCCGATATTAATATGGAAATTAATAAGCACTAAAATAAGATTTTCTAGGAGACTTTCAATATGAACTACTTGATAACTGTTTTAATACGATGAGTAAAATTGCATGCTATTTACTAAACATTCGCTGTTAAGTATTTGTTAACGCCAACCTATGTCATTTTCAACATTCAGTTTATTTCTTAATTTTGTTTTTAATCGGAGAATAGTGTTGAAAATCTATTTTAGAAAAGTCAATCAATTTTACGTTTGGGTAAAATTGTGCCTGCAGTTTTTCATCTTACGCGGAATCATTCTGCAAATAAAAGAATTCATCTTGTAATTCATCGTGAATGCTGGCAACATCAAAGGAAGTAGAGAATGGGTAATGCGTCAATGCAGATTTTTCTTTCAGCTCAGTGAAATAGCGCCGCAGTTCGTTTTCAATGCTCAGAAATCGCTTATTTTCAAAATTTTAATTATCTCACAGAGTTTCTCTTTTTTGGTGTGTTCCGAATGACTCGTCTCAAATGACGTTTTAGTTTTGAAGATCTCATAGACTCATGACTTTGTACAGTACGCATGGCTTCTTCTCTATTCCATTTCCAATGATGTTAGTAAAGCCGAATATTAGATATTCTTCAAAATATTTGTTTTTTTCTCATTGCTAAGGTTTAGTATATTAGTTGGCGACCCCCCAGAAAGCCCCTAAGGGAACCCGTGATTTAGGGTGTTGCAAAAAAAACAATTTTAAAACTTTTTTACTACTGTCTTAGAATCGTGGGACCGTTTTATAAAAAAAAAATCAGTTTGACACTCATAATAAAACAGTAATTTTTGTCAAAGATTGGTCAATTCTTTTAACTAAATCCCCATTTCCATGCGCCAGGGGTCGTCAACCTTTTGAGACTGGAGAGCCAAAAGTTACAAAATTCACAATTTTTAAAGAGCCACTTACATTTTTATTTCAATACTTAGTATTTGATTAGTATTAGGTATATATGTATATGTTACGGTCAAAGCCCGAAGTCGGCCAATGCTATATATATATATATATATATATATATATATATATATATATATATATATATATATATATATATATATATATATATATTAAAAATTTTAAAAAAATGTTTTAAGTATGAATTAATATTTATTCATTGAAAAAAAAATACAAATTTTGCACAAAACATAATAAAGTATTTTAGCTACCTCTGCTAAAATAATAAACTAATAATAATCAACTAGTAAAACTATAATCATTGAATATTAGTTACTTCAGCTGTGTACTTGTAAAGTGTAACGTGTATGCTTTTCTTAACCTCCAACTCTTGCAACTTGCTCTTGAGTTCTGTGAATTTACCACTCCACAAATGTTTGGTTTTCAAATCCAGCAATTCCATTTCAAGCGAACTAGCATCAATTCCAAATGGTTCAATGTTGATCTCATTTGTTGATGTGTTGAGAGAATTAGAGAATCTACCATGAACGTCATAGTACTTGCGTTTGTTTTGAATTGCTACAATCTCTCAAGAATCCATCCTTCATTTTGTTTATAGTAACGCTGAAGTGATTCATGTTAATAGCAGCAATGGTTTCAACGCGATATTATTTTAAGATTTTTGGAAATTAGGTAATTTACCGCTCTCCGTGTCTTCAACAGACAGTTTTTTAAAACAATCCACTTGTTTCAGCAAGGCATAGGCTGGGTTTTCCTTTCCTTGCAGTATTACATTTAGCTCGATTAGTTTCTTGATATCCACAATTACGTTGTATAACTAAATATTCTAATTGAATAGCGTATGTTTATATTTATTATTATATCGTTCATTGCCGAGAATTAGAGAATCTACCATGAACGTCATAGTACTTGCGTTTGTTTTGAATTGCTACAATCTCTCAAGAATCCATCCTTCATTTTGTTTATAGTAACGCTGAAGTGATTCATGTTAATAGTAGCAATGGTTTCAACGCGATATTATTTTAAGATTTTTGGAAATTAGGTAATTTACCGCTCTCCGTGTCTTCAACAGACAGTTTTTTAAAACAATCCACTTGTTTCAGTAAGGCATAGGCTGGGTTTTCCTTTCCTTGCAGTATTACATTTAGCTCGATTAGTTTCTTGATATCCACAATTACGTTGTATAGCTAAATATTCTAATTGAATAGCGTATGTTTATATTTATTATTATATCGTTCATTGCCGAGTGTTGCAGAATATTTTTTCATAATATTTGAGCATGGAACTCGAGAGCCGCAGGTTGCCGACCCCTGCCCTAAATGTACACAAATCAGACTCCCAATTAAAAATGAAGACTACGAATACAAAAACGAGATTAATTTTAATTGACATTTTAAAAAATTTCTTCTTGGTATGCCAGTTCTTATGTAGACACTTCTTTCAGACAAATCTTGGTAGAATGACGATTGTTGAAATTTCAAACCATCTTTTTGTTGTAAATTACAAATAATAACCAACATTTTCTTCGTGGGTGCAGACTTAGGAACTTACCTCGTCAAGAGATATTAACGTAATTTTGAATATCACAGGCTCGACAACAAGGTTATAACAACGACCAATGGCTGACTGTATAAAATTAACACATTAGTGTTAAACAAATTATCTTTATATCCTTTGGTACCTTTTTTGCATCGCCAGTTATACTATTTGGCCCTCTGTGCAGGTAATAAGTAGGTCTACCGTTTTGTAAAATAATTGCCTCAGTAACTCTGCCTTTCTTTTTATTAATCTATCTATATAGCCTACAACTTAACATCAAGTTTGTTTAAATGTTTGTATATTTTTGTGTTTTTTTTGTTTGTTTGGTTACAGGAGAGAATCTGCACTAAGTTTAGAGCTGTGAAATATTTATTTAGGTAGAGAATTATGTTCTTTTTGACCAAACTGTTAATCACTAATTATTTAAAGACGTTAATTAATTTATTGACATATTCATTGGTAGAAGGACATCTTTAATTATAAAAGTTCAGAACAATAACTTTACTTATAGTGACGTCACATGATTAATTTACTTTTTGTAAAAATAATGGCGGCTTCCATCGCAGCTTTTTTTTGCCCATTCAAAAGTTTAACGCGTTATAAAGCTAATTTTCTGTCGGCTATAGCTTTAACGATACGTCCGTAAGCTATTTTTATTAGGTTCCTATTAGGTACACTATTATCAATTTTCAGCAGTTCTTCTAATTTGAGTATACAAATAAATTTCTCAAGATCTACAGATAGCTGTCGGACGAAGGGAAAGTCAATCCTAGATCTAAAATCTAGGTCAAACCAAAATTAATTAGTTAACAATTGTCACAGGCCTTTTCTCCTACCTATTTCATGACACACACTCAAAACAAAAATCAACCCTTGTTCCTGTAATTTCCATAATTTTATTGGTTCATAAGAGCTTCGCCTTCACTTCCAGACATCACCATGTTCTTCGCGCGCTAGCTACCTCTTGCTTCCTTTCCTTTCGCGTATGCGCACACCCACACTAATTTTATATTTATCTCGCCTTTTTAAGACACACACTCGCAACATACATTCATATACATTTAACTGTTATACGCCCTTTCTCCCGGTTAAAAAAATTAATGTATTAAATTTTTCTAATATATACATCACATTCACTATAAAATCTTCATTATACATGTAATTGTAACAGTTAAATGAAAATCATGTTGAAATTTGCTAATGAACATCCTACATTATTTTATTTGTACACTTACCAAATTAAAACAATGATTCACTTATCTTATAAGTATAGCCCTTAAAGAAAATTGTAACTAAGATAAACCTTCTTAGTTTAGTAATAACATGAATCTAACTAAGGAACATCTCTTCTTAGTAGAACAAAATCATAGCTATGTAAAAGCTACCCTGGGTAAATCAAATCCTTGATTTCGCTACTTCAATGGCTGAGGTCAACTCCTCATCATAACATATGTAACTTACCACATCTGTCAACTCATATAAAATTTGCATAGTCCCAACAATGATTTCACTTCTTTCTTTGTACTAGGAGTTCTGATATTTAATATTTTGTCCCTATTTCCTTCAGTAGGTCTAATTTCTTTATTTCCAACCTTAAATCCTAAGAATTCTACTGTATGTACTCCCACATGCAGTTTCTGTCCTTATTCTTTCTAGTAGTTCTTTTAGTGTTTATATGTGTCCTAGTCTCAACCACTGCTCCAATTTGACTTTCCCATCTATCTATATCTTCCTCATTACTTTCTTTCCCCTCCTTTACATTCCCAATAATCATGTCTGCTATTGGTTCTTCCATGACCGCCACTTTATATTTACCTTTCAGCCAAGCAGAATCTATATCAACTACTGCTATCTCACACTCATCCTTAAATTTCTTGTTGGCATATGTCATCTTCATTATGCCAGGAATGTACTGTTCTGGTCTCACAAGACTTTTCTTAACAATAATGCATGTGCAACCTGAATCTCTCAGACACATTACTCTGGTGTTGTTTACTGTAGCTGGGAACATCTTCAGTGTTGTATTGCTTTGTGTAACAGATGCCACTGTCTCTGACCCTTCTAGTTCTACCCCTGCTGATGTCTCTTGATTGTTATTTCTACTATTTCTATTTTCTCCCCTGTTGTCTGGTCCCATTCTTGGCCGTCTACTTTGATTGTGGGATTCATTTCTACTTTGTCCACTATACTGTCCTTGTCTGTAATAATTACTTTGATTTCATTAATTATTATTAGGTGCATAACCTCTGTCATTATTGCTGAGATATGTATCTCTATTTTGTAAGCTGAAATGCTCAGACTTTACATGGCCTGTTTTCCCACAGTGGTAACACTCTGTGCTTCTGCTATATTTATATCTGTCTGGGTTCCATCTGGTAGGTGCACTATTACTTCTATCTCTATTGTTGTTGCCATGCCTTCTTTGAACCCTGCCAGAGTCTCTACTGTAGACTGCTGCTGAAATCTCTCCCTGCTCTCTTTTGTCTAAAATAGCCCCTGGATGTGCATCCTTATAAATATTAAGGTGCTCTATTAATTGTTTCTGTGTCTTAACTTTTCTTTCACTCAAAAAAGTGAATAAATTATCTGTTGCATTATTTAAAACATGATCTATCAGGTAAAGTTCAATAATTGCCTCAAGATTCTTTAAATCTATTTCTGCCAATTCTAGCCTTTTATTCATGTGTTTGCGAATATAAAAAAATGATCTGGTTTATGTCACCAGTGTTGTTAATTCTAGCATCTCGAATAGTCTTCCTGTAATAGTCTTCTGTCTTTCCAAAATGTTTCAACAATCTTTCTTTTACTAGGTCATAGTCTTCTTTTTCAGCCTCAGACATACTTGCTATTATGGCAATAGTCTCTCCTGTCAAATTAGTCAATAAAGCCTGTGCCTTCCCAGCAGATGAATAATCAAAACTCTTACATGTTTGCTCAAAGTGTATTAAGTAAGTTTCCACACTTTCTTCCTGTGGTTTAAATGCTCTGAATTTAGGCTTCCAATTGTCCGTTTTGTTAACATTGCTGTCTTGCGATTGGTTACTTTTAATTTTGGCTAATTCTTACTCATGTCGCCTCTGTTTTTCTCTATCTTCTAATTGTCTGTTTTTCTCGGTCTTCTAATTGTCTCTGTTTTTCTTTGTCTTCGGCCTCTATTTTAGCCTTAGCTAGATCTAGTTCCCTATCAGCCTCCATTTTAACTTTTTCCTTCTCAGCCTCCATTTTAACTTTTTTCTTCTCAGCCTCCATTTTAACTTTTTCCTTCTCAGCCTCTATTTTAGCTAGATCTAGTTCCTTATCAGCCTCTATTTTAGCTTTAGCTAATTCCCTCTCTAAAGCCCTGTCTTTCCTTTCAATTGCATCAGCTATCTTCTTTTCAACCCATTTAGCCTTTTCTGCCCCAGTGTATCCTAACGAATCAGCCAACTCAATGAATTTGGCATAGTCCTCCATCTTAATGGTCCAAGAAAAGTTATTCAGTTACTAAAATGTCAACAATACTAAATCTAGATTTAATTCTTTCCTTTACGGTGCGGAGCACCGCTCACTTCTGACACCAAAATGTCACAGGCCTTTTCTCCTACCTATTTCATGGCACACACTCAAAAACAAAATCAACCCTTGTTCCTGTAATTTCATTGGTTCATAAGAGCTTCGCCTTCACTTCCAGACATTACCATGTTCTTCGCGCGCGCTAGCTACCTCTCGCTTCCTTTCCTTTCGCGCATGCGCACACCCACACTATATTTTATACTTATCTCGCCTTTTTAAGACACACACTCGCAACATACATTCATATACATTTAACTGTTATAACAATAAAATCAATTATATAAAAACACAATAAATTATTGTATAATATATTTGATATAAATCTTTGCCTTTTAGCTTCAATGGTCATCTAATTCGAGAATATATGGGATTTATCGATCTAGCCTTAACGTAAATTCTACATCTAGAATCTAGCTCTATCTAGATCTAGAATCTATATACTTAACTATTTCAGGCCTTAATTATTTTATATAAATCTTTATTTGTTTAGCTATGGAATTGGCTAATTTGGGATATAATTTAATTTGAAATAATAATAGGGTCTATTCGCGTAACTTAAGTTTCTTACTTTGCAGTATATATAGACTTAATTCTGCACTCAATCGTAAGTGCCCACATAGCTAAGTCGATAGTACAAAACAATAGTTACCATATCGGCTGTACGGATTCGAGACACATCTCGTCTTATTTTTTTTTCTTTCTATTTTTTCTATTAAAGGTGTGAATGATAAGTTGTCTATCAGGACTTGGCGGGACGCAGGGCAGGTGAAGTAGAGTTCATCTGTTTCTGTGTCCTCAGCGTATGAAGGGATAATGTGGTCAGACCCAAGCTCAGCCGAAATCGGTGTTTTAAAAGACAAAAACATGTCTGGGTTGGCGGGATACTGGGCACGTGAAGTAGAGTTAACCTGTTTTTGTGATCTCAGCATATGAAAGGATAGTGAGGTCAGACCCATGCTCAGCCGAAATAGGTGTTTTTAAGGTGGTAGGCTCCAGAAAAAACCAATTTCTTAATTAAAACGTTTTATTGATTTATTTGGTTATGTATATTGTTAGGGTACTTAAAGGAAAATATTTGCAAGCATCGGGGGGACTTTTTTGGAAATATGGTTGCCATGGCAACGGTGGCTATCTAGAAAAAAAACCTTTTGTGGAGCTCTAAAATTTCATAAATATATATATCGGCAATATGACAATTGATCCTTCTTGTACTAACCCTAATGGAGTCAGCTGACTAGTTGTTGTAATTTTTAAATTTGAATTTTCAAATTTGGTATGGCGAAATTTCATTGAAATTAATGCTAAATTTAATGGTATTTCACCTTAAAAATTCTTTGAAAATTTGAAAAAAATATTTTTAGCGGTTTTCCCTTAAGTACCCTAACTTATATATATATATATATACACACAAAAAGGCTTATTAATAAAAAAAAAAGTTTTCCCGTTTTTTTTCCCGGAGCCTACCCCTTTAAAAGACAAAAACGTCTGAGGTGTGACCTCTTTTTGAATGTGGGGTCTGTTTTTGTTTCGATAAGTGACAGATGTGATGTTATTTATGAATGACCCCCGAAACCCAGTTATCCAAAGGATGACGGGTAGTCTAGTATACTATTAAAACTTGAGTTTGTTTAAAAATGTGTATATTTCTTTCATTTTTTGTCTGTTTGGTTACATGAGAGCTTCCACGGAAGACCATCTTGCCCTTCAAAAGTTTACCGCATTATAAAGCTAAATTTTCTGTCTGCTATAGGGCAGGTAAGTAGGTCACCAACCAGTTATACGGCTCAATAAAACCTGCATGAGCCATAGAACTGGTTGGTGACCTACTTACCAGCCCTATAGCTTTAACGATGCATCTGCTTGCTTTTTAAAATTTGGTTTTAACACTATTATCAATTTTGATTAGGATACGCTGGACAGTTCTAATTTGATCATCTAATTCGAGAATACAAGGAATTTAAATAGAGCTACGGAAAAACGATACTTAAGCCACAAGCCAGCCGTTGATTCTAGGTCTATTATTTTGTATAAATCTTTGTTTAGCAATGGAATTGGCTAATTTGTGATTTATTTAATTTGAAATAATAGGGCCTATTCGCGTAACTGAAGTTTCCAACCCCTACCCCCGAACAGAATGGAATTTATATAGAAAATATATACTTTTAACAGTGTCTGGCGCCCCCCCCCCCCCCCCCGGACAATAAAGTCTGGAAGAAACACTGAAAGTAACCAACTCAATTTGCAACAAATCGTGAGTGCCCATCTGGCTGAGATGAAGCGTAATAGTTACCATGCGGGTGGTACGGATTAGAGACACATCATGGCATTTTTATTTTGGTTTTTCTAATGCACAGTGGGAAACCACAACACACGCGATTGGTTCTAATTCAGAATTATTGGTTTAGTTTGACGTTATTTTTAACAATCCATTCATTTATTATTCAAATAAAGTTCGAAAAATATAGAAATATATTGATGGAAGCTGAGTTGTGACTTCTCTTTAGTTCTAAATCACGGGTTCCCAACCTGGGGGTCGCGAAGGTCTTTCTAGGGGGTCGCCAACGGGTATACTAAACCTTAGTAATTTGAAACAAAACATAAATATTTAGAAGAATTTTCTAAATTCGGCTTCATTAACATCACTGAAAATGTAATTGAGAAGAAACAAAAAGCACTGTACAAAGTTGTTCTCAGTCACGAATCAATGAAATCTTCAAAACTAAAACGTCATTTGAGACGAGTCATTCGGAACACACCAAAAAATATATGGAGTTCTTTCGTCGGTAAGAAGCTAGATTCTAGTTGCAAACGCCAGAAACTTGATCAAACAGGAAGTTTTAACCAGCATTAGCGCTAGCATCAAATGAAGTCGCGGTAGAAAATGCCAAGCAAAAAAAAAAAAAAAAAAAAAAACAACAATAGGAGAAAATCTCATCAAACGCTGCATGTACGTAATTGTTAAATAACACATTTTTATTGAAATTAAGCTTTCACCATTGTTTGCTTTTCAAGTTGATAAATCAACAGACGTGAGTTCGTGTTCGCAGTTGCTGGTCTGTGTCTATATTCATGCGGATGATAGCAAAGAAGAGTTGCTCTTTTGTGAAGATAGCATGGAGAAAATAAATACCTTTTTTGAAACTGGATGATTAAAAAAAAAACGACTTTTGTGGACGCGTGTGAACTGGAGGGGGGGGGGGGAAGAAAGAAATAGGGTCCATGTGGACATCCTAATATTGAATTAAACAATTTAAAACAAACAAAACTGGTAG
This sequence comes from Physella acuta, assembly GCF_028476545.2. Taxonomy (NCBI): domain Eukaryota; kingdom Metazoa; phylum Mollusca; class Gastropoda; family Physidae; genus Physella; species Physella acuta. The sequence goes on from NW_026731695.1 coordinate 317,900, forward strand.
CTTACATGTAAAAAAAAAGTAAACATAACTTTCAAAAATTATTGCAAAGTGTGTCGTCACACTTTATGAAACCATACTCCAGCCTCTACGGAATGTGACATTCATGGACGAACCCTAATAGAAATAGCACCTCTTTTGAAAAGCGAGCGATGAAATAAACAGAAATAGATGAACCCGCCTCGCGACCAGTGTTTCTTCCAGACTTTTTTCTCCGGGGGGGGGGGGGGGGGGAAACACACTGTTAAAAGTATATATTTTCTATATAAATTATATAAATTTCATTTCGTTCGGGGGGGGGGGGGGGGGTTAAAAATTCCCCTCCCTCCGAAGAGATGCCTGGAAGAAACTCTGCTCGTGACTTTTTAATCTTATAAATGCTGATATTAACCATTAAAATACATCAACGAGTACAGAGAATTATACCGTGTTAGTGCTCTCCCCCCCCCCCCCCCCCCCCCCCCCAATGGTTGGTAATGGGAAAAATCTTTGAAATTTAAAAAAAATTTATACTTTCACATTTAAAATCTACTAATTTTTCTCTGCATAGGCTACATCTACTTTTAATATTTAGGCCTAAAAATAAACATTAAAATATTAAAGTAAATAGAATATCGGTACACATTACGTGTTATCAAAGAAGTAAATTGTTCATAAGTTTTGAGGGGTATATTAAATTTTGTGGATGTCAACGCGTGTGGATGGATGGGAGGTGGGGTCTAAAATACGAGTTTTTTGTGGACGTCTTAAATGGATGGCCCCCTTAATAAAGGTAGTAATAAAACAGGTAGACTACGTCATAAAGTTTTTCTTTTAAGCTAGTTCTGGTGCACCAGATGCAACCATTTGACGTGATAACCATTCTAATCCATCCGCAAGACCTTGCCCAGTTTTTGCATCGCAGGCTTGGAGATGCCAACTTCGATTGCAGCATAGTTTGAGAAGACCAAATTGTTCTGTGACTGCCTCAATACTTATACACTCTGCAACATCCTGGGGTTATATGAGAATATAGATGGAAATAGGACCAGTAATAATAAGCTTTAAAATGCTCTGAAAATATTTTTTTTTAAATATTTTCTTTAATAAAAAAGCATTCCTTGCAAGTGAAAACTCTTTATTTTAGCAATCAATTAATTTATTAAAAAAAGAAGCCTGTTTTGTTATTTTTCATACTTAATATTATATAGGTTTTTAAATTATTTATTTTATTACTCAATTATTTTGCATGCGGATAAGTTTAGAAACATAACCAGTTACCTGCTTGTTAGCAAAAATTAGAAGTGAAGCTTCCTTCAGTTCTTTTTCTTGTACTAATTTTACAAGTTCTCCTTGTACTTCATCTAACCTTTCTTTATTGCTACTGTCTACCACAAATATTACAGCTTAAAATATAAAAATAGAAAAATGTGTTTAAGTTAAGAGCATTTACATTTTAAATTAACAAGCAGCGTAATAAATAATTCCATTTATTGGAACATGGTTCTGTTAACTCTTTGGTGAATTATGTAATTTTTTAGGTAAAATAGCTTTCTGTTACTAATGATCAGTGGCTAAGCTGACCTTTGACCACAGGGGCCTTGACGATAAGTAGTTTGACCACAGTGGTGCTTTGACCATTAGTGCTTCGTCCACAGAGATTCTTCGTCCACAGAGGTTCTTTGATCACAGGTACTTTGCCCATACAGGTAAAGATTAATTAATTAAGGGATAAAAAGTGTAATTATATCTTAAGGTGCTGTATGATTTAATAATATGATTGTAACACGTATGGTTACCAGCCAAGGGGGATAACAAATAAAGTTTTAATTCATTGAGTTGCGGCCCCTGTGGGGCCGTAGCCCTGTTGATGTAGTTGTGTTGCGTGCTCTTGTGAGCGATTTTACCTGTGTCCCATGTCATGTGACATGGGTAGTTTCGTGCCTAGCCGTGTCAGCACGCAAGGCTGCTGTCTGTGGACACGGTGACGGTACCAAGATGTAGACCTAATGAAGGTAGTGTGGGTATATAAATTATGGTTATTGTTAGAATACTTATTTGTGTATTTCTGCTAGTGCTGCATGTGCACACTAGTTAAGTTGAGTATTTATTTAAGTATTTTTTGTTGTACTACTTATTGGTACTTGTTGGCAGTACTGTGTACTGGCCGCAACATATTTTATTGTACCCGTGTATGTTTGTAGCCTACACATAGTGTTATCATGAATGTAACTTTCTTTACATTTGTTTTAGGGCTACAGTTTTTTCTTCTGTTTTCTTTTTGGTTTTTGAATAAAGCCAGTACTTGACAACAACTGTCGGTGTCAGTGTGTCTTAAATCTCAGGGTCAGCCCGTCTTAACCACAACACCTCAGTGGGTAAAAGCATTCCCATTGAGTGAGGGTTACATGATTATTCATTATGTATAAATATAAGTCATCTAGACCACTCAAGTCAAAAGTTGCACAAGTCCATAAAAATCTAATCTAGATGTAAATATTTAAATTACATTTTTTTCTTTAACCATTTTGAGAACAATCATTTGCCTTATTTCTTTAACTATATTATAGGCTTGCTTTTTATCATTTATATGTGCTTTTTATTTTCAAGTAGATGTACATTATGTATTTGTGAAACTTTTTACATGTCAAATTACTTGTTATAGATATAATTTACTCTTTAAAAAAGGGTAGTTTCTGCTAATGGAAACTTAAAGGAAACTTTGAATATAAAATTGTATTAATGGCATCATTAATGGATATTAGTTAAGTGAGAACAGTTTATTATTGTTATTATTATATTATAAAAACTACATGTGGGTAAACCACCTATGGTCAAAGCCCCTATGGTCAAGACATACAGTGGGTGTACTTATAAATGCTGCAAGTACAAACAGTTTTGATAAACATTTAATAAAAGCATGGACATTTATTCTAAATGGCATAAGTTCTACTGGGAATTAAAAGAAAAGAGAGAAGAAAATGTAATTTAAAATAAAAGCTGACAATAATAATGGAATATTTTAAAAGTTAATGCTTAAACTTAAACTAAAGGTAAGCATATATATATATATATATATATATATATATATATATATATATATATATATATATATATATATATATATATATATAAGTAAACCATAAACACTAGTCTTAATATATAATTGGCTAGAACAATCTGTCTCTGGTGTAGAATTAAATTTAAAAAATAAAAAACAACCTCAGACTTTTGAGATGATTTTTCTGGGTTTAAAAGTCACCCAAAAAACACATTGCTGATACTGGCAGAGTTTCTTGCCCCCCACCCCCCCCCCCCCCCCTGAGAAAAAAGTGAAAGAAACACTGGATACTGGTATTGATAAAGTGTTCTGTGTAATATAAAAAAATAGCATTTGATTTCATTTTAAAGTCTGAAATTTCCTCTAAAAATTTACGTTAACCCTTTGAACCCAAGATAGCACTTTTTTGGTACTTAAATCTCCATGCCCCAAGACACAGATAAAGTGGTATTAGATACCTAACATCAGATTGACAGTTTGGACATAAAAATGCAATATTTAAAAAGTACATAACTTGTGCTATTCAATGGGATCCAGAAAAAAGGCAGATAATGACAAAAGACCAACACAGACAAAAAGCTGACTTGGACAAGACTGGAAAGGTCAAACGGCTGACAAGATAAAAGGTCAACATCTAAAAAAGAGCCATTAAAATGACCGAATGGACTTATTTTATACAGAGAGAATAAGGCCAAAATCTAAAAGGCAGTCACTCAAAAGGCCCACATACTATAAGGCCAAAAAGTTTTCAATAAAAAATTATGAAAGAAAATATTTACAAATCCAAGTGCACGAAGCTTAATCTGCTCCAAAAATTTGATTGATTTAAAAAATGGTGCCTCCAGGTGCATCTCATTTAGTTTCTTTAATTGCTCCTCTAAATATGGTGATATTGCCAACTACCTATTTATCCCTTATACACTGTGTAATGGCCGCTCTCCGACAGCCGCGGAGGGAGCGGACACCCCGGGTTCGTTTGGGATGGCACTGACAGAAGTCACTACTAATGAAACCCCAACAACTTGACGTGAGCTTATTATTGATGTCTAGGGGTAAAACACGACAAATTGAAGAGACTCAACACGACTTAAAACTGTCAATACCCTTTTAATAAGTGTACAAGAAACTACGACACTGGGTTTGTACAAAATGTACAGACTTTAAGAGTACAATAAACTCAAAACTCCAACTTACAGTTAAAGAAAATCACTATATATCACAGCTGTGGCTTAGTATATTAAACACCATTAAAGAACATTACTTGACACAACTGAATGGCATTATAAATACCACAAATATTAATAAGAGACATATTGCCTCTACAACAATAGAAACCCAAAAAAAGGTCAACCTATCACCGATGTGACAAAGGGTGCAATTATACACCAGAACAAAATATCAGTAACACTAAAAATGGTCACACAATACCTTATATAAGGTGATAAAATATGCCACAAACTACACAACTGAAAATGGCGCACAAAACATACGGCACATCTCTCTCCTAGTCCAAAGGTCAATCTAGCTGCCTTTAGACTTGAACTGCACGAGATTAAATACAGCTCAGTATTAGGGGAGATCACTCAAAAGTCCTACGACTATTGGTTGAGGATCTGTTAAGGATCCTCACGGTCGCAAGATCATTGGTCGAGGGTCTGCTAGGGATTAAACAATCCATTCACATGACGTGACGGAGTTCAGTTGACCGATGAGAACCGAAGAGCTAACAACTCTCCCAAGGTCAATCACAAAACTCAGGAGACTAAATAATATAAATAAAGAAAAAAGACCTCAGTAGGTCACAACTGCAATATTAGGATTTTTTTGCTTGTTGTCCTTTTGGGTGTCTACCTTTTGGCCCAATTGTCTACTTTATCTCCATGTCAGTCTTTTGTTGTGTCAGCCTTGTGTCATTAACCCCTATTTGACGCAATGTTAATTATTAAAATAATAAAATTAATTTTTGTGTTATATTTGTAGTCTTACATTTTTTATCGAGAGTCTGTAGGGTTTGCAATTAGCTCAGGAGAATGGAAATTTTGGGGTCATGAGTTAAGGGTTCAAAGGGTTAAGGAATCATTATACAAGCAATTTGCAAGATAGTTTTGCACACTAGTATGTAAATTAAATTCAATGAGCCCCCAAGTTTTGTGCTATGACATCTGATTATCCTACTCAAGCATGTCCCTATGTGTAAGTACCAATTTTTAAATTGTACAAGCAAATCACAAACCTACCTTGAGTATTAAAATAGTAGTGTTTCCATAATGGTCTAATTTTGTGCTGTCCACCAACATCCCAGATAGTAAATTTGAAGTTTTTATACTCCACAGTTTCTACATTGAAACCTGAAAACATCTTACATTTTTATCATTTCAGGTATTAAAAACAAATCAACAATATATCACATACATATGCAATTATCCACAAACAATAGTCTTGAATAGTCGGTCTAGTGCAAATTTTGATTTTAAATGGTAGAGAATTATAATTCAGTAAATGAAATCTAAGACAATGTTTTTAACTTTTGTTAAGGTTGCATTTTAAATTATATTTGTACAGCAGTTGCTTCTATCCAGTCCACTATATATATATATATATATATATATATATATATATATATATATATATATATATATATATATATATATATATATATATATCTATATATATATATATATATCTCTATATCTCTCTATCTATCTATATCTATCTATATCTATCTATATCTATCTATATCTATCTATATCTATCTATATCTATCTATATCTATCTATATCTATCTATATCTATCTATATCTATCTATATCTATCTATATCTATCTATATCTATCTATATCTATCTATATCTATCTATATCTATCTATATCTATCTATATCTATCTATATCTATCTATATCTATCTATCTATATATCTATATCTATATCTATATCTATATCTATCTATATCTATATCTATATCTATATCTATATCTATATCTATATCTATATCTATATCTATATATATATATCTATATATATATCTATATATCTATCTATATATATATCTATATATCTATCTATATATCTATCTATATATCTATCTATATATCTATCTATATATCTATCTATATATCTATCTATATATCTATCTATATATCTATCTATATATCTATCTATATATCTATCTATCTATCTATCTATCTATCTATCTATCTATCTATCTATCTATCTATCTATCTATCTATCTATCTATCTATCTATCTATCTATCTATCTATCTATCTATCTATCTATCTATCTATCTATCTATCTATCTATCTATCTATCTATCTATCTATCTATCTATATATCTATCTATATATCTATCTATATATCTATCTATCTATATATCTATATATCTATATATCTATATATATCTATATATCTATATATATCTATATATATCTATATATCTATATATATCTAAATATATATATATCTATATCTAAATATATATATATCTATATCTAAATATATATATATATATATATATATATATATATATATATATATGCTTTTTAGAAAATGGCATTATAATAAGGACTCAGAAAGTACAGGAAGGTTTGATATTTTCTTGGAATTTGATCTGTCACTTTGACTAGCTATTACAACAATTAAAAATTGGCCTTATCAGTAATCACTGCTGTTGGCAATAAATACACAATAACTATTCTATTTCTTATATTTTCTCACCCTGAAACATCATATAAACACTGTTGATCTAGCAATGTTACTTAAAATAGCTGACTTCAATGAAAATATTGCATTTTATTACATCTAAGTAAAAATGAGAAACCATCTTCTAGTTTGTATTTGCATTATTGAATTCAAGAATAAATAATTTTGGCTATTAAGTAAGCTATTCGTATACTAATTTATCACTAATAGTCATAAGCAATAAAACCACAAAATTACAGCTGATGTTGATAATGATCTATTTATAATATATAATTAGAGTTCTGAAGGATCTTTGTATGCATACTAAGAAGCAGATGTTTCAGTCAATTGGTCTATACAATCAATTTACATTATAACTAGGTCTAGTAGGTCATGATTTGCAACAAATGAAATTAGTCCTAGAACAAAATTTCTACCTCAACAGGCTGGACAAAAATTATTAATACACCTTCACATTTCCAGGAAATAGACAAGATATATACATACACAACTCTATCTGTTACACAAACAAAGGACCACGAAACTAAATTAAACTAGCTTATACCTTAACAAGTATTTGTACATTGGGATTTTGAAGCACAGAGCTTGTTTTGCAACTACTTTTAGAATTAAATACAATATCTTTTTGCTAAGCTACACTTTTGTAGCATCATCTTTTTAAATAGGTCTACTTGGCTAAAAAAGAAGATTGTTTTTAAAGATTTAATAAATAGGATTTTAAAAATTAAAATTTTAATGAAAATAATTTTAGATTTGAAATCAACCTTAGTAATGCTGAGAATGATTCAATATTAAATATTTTCATTTGATTAAGCTAATTTTTACAAGATTTTATTTTACTTGCTATCTATGTGGTGCTTTTGACTTGTATCTTCGTCAAGGGTCAAAACGGACAAGCGAAATTTTGACTACTTCTAATGGACCAATGCGAAGAATTGTGACATCTAATTTGACATAAAAATCAATTAAGCATCCAATCAATTACATTTTCCTATATTAATTACTATTTTCTTGCAGTATTATACACACTGTTTGTGTTAGTTATATGCATAGTTTTTTTTACTCATACAATTCTAATGTATTTAAAAAAATTGAAAGTATTGAAAAAAATTAATAAAAAACGTAATAACATGTTTTTATATAAATACTGGCTGTTATTGGCTAAGCTTTGCACCAGCCATTTATAACAATGTCCTAATTTAAAACATGCATGTGTATGTTTGTTTACAAAATATTTTCAAGAAAAATTAAAGAGCGATACATAATGCTACACTCAAATACAGCACATGATTCTAAAAATTAACCTTCACATCACTTGCCATTCCTCAAGATCAAGGTTTGCAACACAAATACAATAAGCTTAAACAGAAAACTGCTTGTTACTTACATTCCCTCTCCTGGTGATCAACTACCCCATACGATACAATTAAACCATACAAAAATAAAATATCAGAATAGTATCAAGTAATACTATTTAGCTTTTTACACCCTAAAAGCAAACAATTGCAAAAGTGCAACATTAACGTAATAAAAACCAACGAGCCGGCCCGCGGCATAACATGCGCCGCTATTTAGTTTTGTTTTTCTACTTTTCAGTAATTCATAATTTGTGAATTCGACAGTACCAACGCTGACACTGAAAATATTTCTTTCAAACACTATAAGTAGCTCATTAAGGACCATAACCCCCCCCCCCCCCCCCCCCCCAAACGTTAAAAATCGTTTCAAACTAAATTATCTGCCCCTAATAGCCATCACTAAACCCGACTCCACGAAGGTAAACATAGCGTGAACCACAGCTCACTAAGACCATTTAGGGGTGGGGATGGTAGGGAGCGCGTTTACTGCTTGTTTTCTAGCGTCTCCCAGAAGAGAATTATATATATAGATGAAAATAATTTACATATATATATATATATATATATATATATATATATATATATATAATATATGCGATATGATAACATAGTATAAAGCATATCTACTTAAACATAAATGCCACCTCATCTTCGCTCTATGTAATTACCCCACTACACAATATGCTGTTGCTAACCAAAACCATTTGCTTATCCTTAATCTACATTCTATCTATATTCTTTATTATATCCTATCATTATTGCTACTAATACATTTACTGCTACTGCCGCTACTGCTGTCGTACTGCAGTTTTTGGGTCGGGGCAATGTCTTCGGAGTTGGGGTAATTAACAGGGGGTAATGACATTGGTAAATGACTGGGAGTAATTAATGGGAGGGGAGTAGTGTCAAGATCCCATTTTTAAACAACTCTTACCACTGTAATGTTATGTAATATCGGCTTTGGCCATGACATCTCTATGTAACGTTTTGGCTTTGCACATCACATTTTACCCGCACAAATCATGACCAAATTTTATGATTAAATTTAATACAACAAAATATGGATTTTAATTTTCTTTTTTAAGGGAACCACGTTATTATTTCAAAAACTGATGTTACATTTTTAAAACTTTATCTATTTTACAATAACAATAAGTTATTATAGCAGCAGTATTATTAATATTTTAGATTGAACAAGTTTAGTGAATTAATTATACAAATAAATTTGACTTTGAAGACCTTAGGTCAAAATTATTTGCATTTCTTTTTCATATAGCAGTGTTTAAAATAAAATTGCAATGCCCTAATGGGAAGTAAATACTATTGTGCCTTGGGAAATGTGCATTAAACACATGAATAAACTTCATTGTTTATCTGTGATGTATTTGATTTGTTTACATCAGCTATCAATACAAAAAAATAATTATTAGTCATTATTAATTAGTTTTCACAACTATTTGAAAACAATTTACTGTAAATTTAAAATTTTTGTTTTACACAAATGTTTTCTTCGTTTGCATTTGTGTCAAAGAAATAAAAAGTTTAAATGCTTGTTGCAGCCTATCTCTTTAATAGGTAAAATTAAGTGGTTTAAGGTCAATTTTTTCAAACCTGTAATATGATATTTCAGGGAATCTGGTATTTTTCCAAAAGCCTACAGCAGAGAGTTATCTCCTTACCAAATATCAAGTTTTAGTCATTTCTGCAAGTGGTTGGTCTAATTCTAGCACTTAAAAAGATGTATAGTTTATAAAAACCACTGTCAGCCTAGGTCAGTTTTCTGTCACTTTAAAATCAATTATTGAGATGGCTCTAATTTTCCTGTTGAAATGAGAGTGAACAGCAAACTGTATCAGGAACAATTTCCCTGTAACTTACCTACATATTACTTATTTAATTCAGGTGTTAGGAATAAACAAACCCTACTTTAATTTTATAGACATAGATACACTAAAAAGTAGAAAATAAATGATTTTCTTTCAATATATAATGCATCATTTAAATAAGAATAAAGAAAAATGTAGGTCACTTTATTAACTATCGTATGGGACAGAGTGGTCTAGTGGTAGAGAGCTGGACTGCTAACCCGTAAGTCTCAAGTTTGAATCCGGGTTTAAGTCAGTTGACCGTCGCTAAGTCAACCCAACTCTGATGGGTACCTAACTCACGTTAGGGAAAGTAAAGGTGGCTGGGCATAGTGCTGACCACACTATATCTTCATATGCCGAGGTCAAAGAAACAAGTGAACTCTACTTCACTCCCCCCATAGACCGTCAGGTTTGAAAAGGAAACTTTACTTTACTTTTTTATTAACTATCGAATACATTTACTAAGATTTAAGAGCAACCTACTGTTTTCTTTATAGTTGTTTAAGTAGTGCTTTATTATATATTTCAAGAAAATCATTTATTTTCAACTGGTTATTACCAGATTCTATTATAATTTCCTCCAAATTCAATAACCCCTAAGATTTCTTTTTGAAAAGAGCAAACAATTTTTCTTTGTGCTTGTTCCGCTGCAATCCTAATAAATGCCATACTAAAATTCTCCACATGAATAACTAGAGAATGAATTTTTAATGACATAAATACCTATTGTTGGTATGGTGGGAATAAATTCATTCTGTTTTAATTTAAATAGGATACTTGTTTTTCCTGCCCCATCAAGTCCCAATGTGACAACTCTCATCTCAATTTTTGGTCCAATATGAACACGATTATCCTAAAGAGAAACAAATAGTTTATTAAAAACTGCTGTTATTTATATCTCTCTGTCTACTTCCCACACAATCTCACCCATGCATTCCTATGCTAAAGCTTCTTGCACAAATGTTTAAACATCACAGGGGTGACGCCCTGGAGGTAGTATTCTGTAGGTAGTATTTGTAGCTCCTGGGATCTGCTGATTTGGTATCATGCACAGGGGGTAAAGGATACTACTTGAATTAATGTTCAAACTCAGGCGCCATTGTGATTGTGTGATCCAGAGCTCCTCCATTAGCATCATGATGTCAATCTTAGTAAAAGACTGGTCGTTGTTCATAAGCTACTAGGCAAGAAGGCTTCCACTTTGTTGTTTATGTTATTATTTAGAGCACAGACTTAAAGGTACAGCACTGCTCTAATAAGTTGACCTGCAACTTCTAGTTAGAAAGGACATAACACGAAATATTTCTATGAGGCACATTACAATTAAAAAGGTAATAGCAGATAATTGACCTCAATAAAACACATGGCAACTTGAAGCTGCCGCCTTTAGTGAAGGTTATAGTTAAGCTGTCAAGAATGCCAAGGACAATGGAGATTTGTGGTTGACAACCAACAACCATCAGGTATTAAGATGTAAAGATGTTAAAGTGGGCTGCCTTGTGATAAGAAGCAACATCTTTTTTGCCTGGCATTCAGCAAATTCTCAAGAATGAAAATTTCAGGGGACGACGACATGACAAAACAAAAATTTTGAGGGGAGAGGATACTGGTAAAAGTGTGTGTGTGTATATATATATATGTGTGTATATATATATGTACGTATATATATATGTACATATATATATATATATATATATGCACGCATATATATATATATATGCACGTATATATATATGCATGCACGTATATATATATGCACGTATATATGTGCACGTATATATGTGCACGTACATATATGTGCACGTACATATATGTGCACGTACATATATGTGCACGTATATATATATGTGCACGTATATATATATGTGCACGTATATATATATGTGCACGTATGTATGTGTGCACGTATGTATGTGTGCACGTATGTATGTGTGCACGTATGTATGTGTGCACGTATGTATGTGTGCACGTATGTGTGTGTGCACGTATGTGTGTGTGCACGTATGTGTGTGTGCACGTATGTGTGTGTGCACGTATGTGTGTGTGCACGTATGTGTGTGTGCACGTATGTGTGTGTGCACGTATGTGTGTGTGCACGTATGTGTGTGTGCACGTATGTGTGTGTGCACGTATGTGTGTGAGCACGTATGTGTGTGTGCACGTATGTGTGTGTGTACGTATGTGTGTGTGTACGTATATGTGTGTACGTATATGTGTGTACATATATGTGTATATATATGTATATATATATATGTATATATATATATATATGTGTATATATATATATATGTGTATATATATATATGTGTATATATATATATGTATATATATATATATGTATATATATATGTATATATGTATATATATATGTATATATGTATATATATATGTATATATATATATATATGTATATATATATATATATGTATATATATATATATATATGTATATATATATATATGTATATATATATATATATATGTATATATATATATATATGTATATATATATATATGTATATATATATATATATATGTATATATATATATATATGTATATATATATATATGGTTCCATGACAAATGATCTCAGGACAAATGATCTCAGACAAAATATCTCACGGACAAATGATCTCAGGACAAATGATCTCAGGACAAATGATCTCAGACAAAATATCTCACGGACAAATGATCTCAGGACAAATGATCTCAGGACAAATGATCTCAGGACAAATGATCTCAAGGACAAATGATCTCAATGACAAAAGATACCAGGACAAAATATATCAGGACAAATGATCTCAGACAAAATATCTTAGACAAAATATCTCACAGCAAAATGTTGATAGTATCTACAATGATTTTAGTTCATTTGAACTTTTTTTTAAATTGACTGTCAATATGGTTTTGTTTACTTTCTTTAAGCATCATAATTGTGAATAAAATGAATTTGTTAAACTTAACAAACCATCAAAAGATTTATTTAACTTTATCTTTGTAATGGCCTTTGATTTGAAAAAATAAAAATTAAAACAAACTTTCTCCTTTAGCCTGAAAGGTATGATAAATGATAATGTATAAAACAAAGTAACGGTAGCTATACAACAATAATGTTTAAACATGCGAAATATCTTTCAAAAATGTTAATGGGTCTCTAGGTTCATAACGTAAAATTATTGTTTTTATTGCATGATCAATACAAACATAACGTTCACGTTTCTTGCTGACAGTACATCGTTATGATCACACCTCTCCAATACTATGTGATCATGTATTGTGTGAACTCTTGCTCGACATGTTCTAACTCCGCGATGACCGCTGTTTGTCTTAAATAAGCATTGGTCACCTGATCACTAAGGTATGACAGACGCATAACTATTGAATTTAGCTATTAGTTGTATTGTTCATGGAGGGCGGATGTCTTTCCCTTAAGGCATGTCTCTACCATCTCATGTTTGGCAAGCCCGCCTACGCTGTCTATAGAACAATTTCTTCAATCTTCTATAGTAATAATCCTAATTTTAAAATGCAATATACAATTTTAAAAGTGCAATATGATAAATTTATACGGCAAACATTTCTTACAATTATAAACAATATTAAACATATTAAACAAAACCATACGACAGTTAATAAAAAATGTTCAGATCAACTAAAGTCACCCCATACACTATTAAAATTTAGGTGTAAGATATTTTGTCTGAGATATTTTGTCTGAGATCAATTGTCCGTGGTATCATTTGACCTGATATATTTTGTCCTGGTATCTTTTGTCCGTGAGATCATTTGTCCTTGAGATCATTTGTCCTTGAGATCATTTGTCCTGAGATCATTTGTCCTGAGATCATTTGTCCGTGAGATATTTTGTCTGAGATATTTTGTCTGAGATCATTTGTCCTGAGATCATTTGTCCTGTCACCATATATATATATATATATATATACACACATATACATGTTCTATATAAATTCTATTATGTTCGGGGAGATGCCTGAAAGAAAGTCTGACTATAATGGATCTTTTCAATACCTTAGTAAATGTAATTGGTATTGTTGGTTCTAGATTAATATGGTCTGGAAGATCCATAAATTGCTGCTGTTGCTTTTGTAAGGTATCCAGCAAATTGCTTACTTCAGGTTTAGCCAGCAGTATTCTAGTGTCATCCTGTAAATAAAAAGTATGATAAAATCAACATTAAGTGTTATGCCTATTTTTAAATAAAAAAAAATAAAAGATAATTATTGTATTTAAAGCTGGAGTTAAATCAGCATAAATAAAACAAGCAGGCTTTTAAAATGTTTAATAAGAATTTACTCATTAAGCATTGGTTGCTGTAGAACCCTCCTCATTACATTTTAGCTACATTATTTTTTAATGAAGTAACAAAAATTTATGTTGATCTTATTTTTAGAGCTGCGTTATTTCCCTGAGCTGAAAGAAGAAGAAACTCAATTGATACATAACCCAGTCTCTACTTCCCTTGATGTTGCCAGCATTCCCAATGAATCACAACACGTTGTGTGTTTAATGAAAACCTGCTCACGCAATTTTGGTGTAGTATGCACCAATTATACAAAACGTGACATTGATTGCCTTTCAAGTTTTAGTTCTTTTTGTGTCTACATATCTCTGCGAGAGTGGATTTTCATCACTTCTCCAATTAAAAACAAAGAAAGAAATAAATTAAATGTTGAGACTGGTTGGCGTTATCAAAAACTTATCTGCGATTTTTTAGGCTAGTTAATAGTATGCACTTACACCCAGCACACTAAAACGGTTATCAAAAATAATTTCAATTAAAAGTATACTAGAAAAATCTTATTCTGGTGTTTATTAATTTCCTTACTAATTTCGACTTTTTAATTCTATGGGGGTTGCGGGTCACTAATCTATATATATAAAATGCAATGTATGTGTGTGTGTGTGTGTGTCTGTGTGTCTTTTATGCATTACCACACCTCTTATCACATCGCCGTGAAACTTTGGGAAGTTGTTGAGAATATTCCTGGGGAGGTTTCTGCGAAAAAAAAAATTTCAAACGCCCCGGCAGGGCGCGATTTGTTTTTTCTCTATATACGGCATATAAAAATAAAAGTCTATTTTGATTTCACACTGTTCATCCGATAGGCATGAAACTTTGGGGAGTTGATTAGAACACTCTAGGGAAGGGTTCTGTAAAAAAATAATTTTTAATTTCGCAAGGGCAGCGCCAAGGGAGGGTCCGATTTTTCTCTATTTACAGTATATAAAAATAATAAAAGTGAATTGCAGTGACACCGTTTATCCGATAGGCATGAAACTTTGGGGAGTTCATTATAAAACTCTAGGGAAGGGTTCTGTAAAAAAAAATTTTAATTTCGCAAGGGCGGGGCCACGGGAGGGTGCGATTTTTCTCTACATACGGTTTATAAAAATAAGTTGATTTTGGTGTGACACCGTTATCCGATAGCCATGAGACTTTGGGGGAGTTGATTAGAACAATTCAGGGAAGGGTTCTGTAAAAAAAAATTTTTATTTCGCAAGGGCGGCGCCACGGGCGGCTGCGATTTTTCTCTATATACGGTTTATAAAATTTCGGTTTCACACCGTTCATCCGTGTACCATGAAACTTTGGGGAGATGATTAGATCACTCAATGGTAGGGTTCTGCAAAAAAATATTGTTCAATATTTCAAGGGCGGTGCCCCCCGGGGGAAGCGATTTTTTTTCTCTATACACGGTATATAAAAAATAAAACTCGGATGCGTTTCATCCGAGTGCCATGAAACTTTAGGGAGTAGATGAGAATAATCCAGAGAATATTTCTGCGAAAAAGAAAACTAAAGTTTCTTGCGAGCGGCGCCATATAGGGTACAACTTTCGTCAATACACGGTTTGGCGCCCAGAGTTTTAGAGCGACTAAGTTGGCACTTGGCATCCGTTAATCGAGCTTCCTGCATAGCGAGTAAGGGGTACTACTATATTCAGTACTGTACAGTTTCGTCACCTTGCGAAAGATGAAAAAATAACTTTTTGAATATGAGGATCCTACTGGCCTACTGTAGAGTTTCGTCACTTTGCGAATGATGCAATAAGCATCTATTATTAGACAATCCAGTCAGAAATTGAGATCGAGCATCTAATAATAGACCATTAGTAACGTTAGCATATTGCATCAGTCACACTGATATTTAAAACACGTCAAATAATTTTTTTACGTGTTAAAGAAAAAAATCCTGTTCGTCACTTTAGCGAATAACGAAATCTGCATCATTATTAACAGGATGCTATTAGGCCGATGGCACCTGTTAGTTTTAAGGAGCCAGGGGTCGTACGCCGCAATTATGCGGTAGTGTAATCGGGGGTGGGGGCTCTGAGAGCGCCCCTCTACGTCTCTGACACAGAGGCGGTCACCGAAGTGTGTTCTACCATATTATTTCGGTGAGTGATTAATGTACACTCAATGTTTTCAGGCGGTAGTGTAGGTAAACCCGTGTCCTGATATTTATGATCCAAGAACAGGCATTGTTTACATTTAAATAACTCATTTTTAGAAAAGAAGGTCACGCGTCTAAGAACAAATAATTATAATTGATAACGCGTTGGTGAAATCCTAATATATTTCGTCAAACTTTCTTCTATCCCCGCAGTAACGCGCAGGGGTCGGGTACGCTCGTCTTTTATAAAAAGGGGTAGCCACTTGAAAAAGTTTTGGAACCTGTGCCTTCTTATGCTATTAAACACTACTTGTCATGTATAAATATACTTTACTAATAAAAAAAAAATCCAACATAAACAATTGGAGTGGCATGTTAGGGACTGGAACGGATTAATGGCATTTAAATTAATTTCAACTGAGAAAACTGCTTTGAGATACAAGCAATTTGAGGAGCAATGTTACGGAATGAATTAAACTCATAACTCAAGGTACCACTGTAATTCTGCTAGTAGGAATATAAATTCACATTGGATCCCCACTGTTTCCCCTTAATCGTATGCTTAGGCTACTGCAAAGAGTAATTTTATAAAATAAATACAATGATTTCATAATGTGAAAGAAAAAAAGTCTATACAAACCAACCTGTTGTAAAGTTGTCTCACACTGATGGCATACAGACGATATTTGGGACATCAAAACTGCTAAATCTTCTTGCTGCTGCCTAAGAGAACATAGCTTTTCTCTAATATGTGTGTCTACAGCACCAAGTGCAGTCATTTCTTGCCTGCTTAGATTTTCTCTTAGTTCAGTAAAATAAGATTTAATCTTAATTCTTGCTTGTTCTGCTGTACCTAGAACCTTATGAACAAAGTAAATAACACAAGTGTTGAAACTTCTTTTTAAAAAAGATAACTGTAAATATGGCTGATTTGACATTTCAATTGAAAGAAATCTAAACTTACCAGAAATCAGTTGTCAATAATAATATAAATTTACCAGCTGGGTTGAAGAGTCTCCATCAGTGGGTACCATCTGCATACTTCCCTCTATTTGTTGAACAACAACTCCAAGCTTTCTGACTGAATCTGATACTTCTTCAGCAAATGATTTAATATGCTGAACTGCACTTTTAATAGATGAGCGAACATTTTCTGCTTCTGTTTCTAATAATCCATGCTGCAATTTTAAAAAATCTATTCAAGCAACACAATTTTCATACATTTTCTATTCAAAAAATCAATTAAAAATAATATTTTAATGCTGTGAACCAGGGTAGTACACAACTGACGTATGCAATAATGGCTAAAACAGTCACAGCAGGTGGATGTGTGTGAAATGGTAGGTTTACAACATAAGATAAAAGTTTAACATATGTTTGAGAGTGAAAGATTGCTGTTAGTATTCAGATCTAGGTACCAGTTTATAAATTAATAACCTGTGCCTGTACTCCTAGTGTTGAGTCCTTCACTTATAGCCTCCACTGATTGTGTTGTGTAATCAAAAGACAGGTACCTTTTGTTGTACATAGCTGTAGCCATTGGTTGTGTGTGTTGTGTTTATGGGATGACAGGTGCTCATGTGGAGATTGACAGTTGAAGTGTAAAAGTTAGTGTAATGCAGTTGGTTTGACAATGAGAGGATGTGGAATGGACGTGTGTGCTGGAGATTAAGCATTGCATTATTGTATCATATTGTTTATTATCATTTTTGTTGTCCATGAGCATACATAAAATAACCTGATAAGTAATATAAAAGACAATGAAGTCACAATCAGAAGTTAATCTAAATTATTATCACTATATAATATATTTTGCTTT
Source organism: Physella acuta (assembly GCF_028476545.2). Taxonomy (NCBI): domain Eukaryota; kingdom Metazoa; phylum Mollusca; class Gastropoda; family Physidae; genus Physella; species Physella acuta. The sequence continues at coordinate 336,094 of NW_026731695.1, forward strand.
CCAATATCTATATTTTGTAAAGCCTCATAATTACATCAGATGTGGATAATATCTTTACACCAACTTCAAAATATTGTTACTAAATTTATAGCATGTATTTTGTGGTAATTTATTATCCTAAGATTATTAATGTATGTCCTAATTTTAGTGTAATTGTTAATTAAACAGAAACACTGCAATAAAGTTAAGGCTTGATTTTCTGTTTTCAATATAATATGAAAAGTAAGTGCACATGTCATACACCACAAGTATTGGTCAGCACATTCCACTAACATTTTTACGCTATCCCTCACAAACCCCATTTAAACAGTCACTTATTTTTGTTTAGCAACTATTACCGCTGACCAGTATAATTATAATAACATATTATAATTTGTTGTGTGAATAAGTCACTATTTGCCTCAGGAAATATCAGGCAGTGCGGCTGATTGAAGATGCCAGTGTATGTGTTGGTAGAGTAAGTAGAATTTGGGATAGAAATAGTGGGGGTGGGGGAATGTAAAAATAGAAAGGGGAAGAAAAATGAAGGTAGCATTTAAGTTTGCATTCTAATAGACTATGACAGCAATGATTGCATCCAATATACTGCTTTACATTGTGTAATGTTGTGTGTATTATTGTTGTGTAGTATGTATAATAAAACACTCTCTAACCCTGTTTGCAACATACATTATATGAGCACAGCTCCTTTGGTACCTTATGTTTCATATGTCGTCCGTAATCTTTGCAAATATAGCACATAAGGGGGCATGACTTGCATTCTTCCTCCATGCATGCGAATTCCACAAGATGCATTGGATGATAAACACATTTGGGATTTTCTCTGGGCTTTTCTGATAGTGGTACTCTTTTGTGTCTTCTTAAAGTTCTAGTTGAATGAGTAGTTTCTGAGCATTCGACACACAAGTGTGTGCTACATACAGTGCAATACAAAATAGCAGTATGTATCTCATTTTCATCACAGCAGATTGAAAGCTATAAAAAATGAAGTTAAGGAGATTAATTTAATACATATTGTACATATCTATCTATTCACACATAAATATAAATGTGTTTGTATGTATGTTACGGACAAAGTAAGTTGATGTGTGCACCTCCCTTTTTCGGACAAATGTCCAAAATTCTTCTTGATTGTCTCAAAACAGTTTTTTATTAGATTGGCCAGTCAGTCTGTGGAATGGCTAGCGGGAACAGCCAGAGTTTGAATTAGAAGATCATGAGCAGATGCTGTGGTTTGTGTACTATTATGAAATTAGGTTTTTATTATTGATTAATAGTAAAATTAAATGACATAAACATTAAATTATTTTTCTGCACTATATCTTCCATCTATACTGTCATTTGTTACAATAAGATGAACTTTTATGACATTTAGAATTAGCTTGTTGTTTGTACTTTTGAAGTTGATTTGTTTGCAGATTGTTAAATATCATCAGCATAACCTCAAAAAGAGTATTGAATGACTATTAAGAGCTGTAACATTATATTGTGATGCTGTTTTACTTAACAGCTATGCATGTATTTAATACAACTGTAACTGTATTGAAGCAAACATTTTACTTTGTTTAAAACTGCAAAATAAAAATTTAGAATTTGTGAAAAAAGATTAGTCACAAATTTTGGGGGAAACAGTACCTTTGGAAGCCACCTCTAAATTTTAACATTTTCAACCCATATTTTTATTAGAAGGTTTTGATACTAAATGGAACCAGAAAAGACTGTGCCCCTTTATAAATAAACAAACATTTATAACTATATAGCTTTCTACACTGTCATGTGCAAAGAGGAATGTATGCACACAGAAAACACCCAAATAAAATTTTAAGCACTCAGAAAACTAAACAGATCGCCCACCAATGAAGATCATGGCAATGTGCGTGTTGTGTGCCTGCATGTTTGAGTTTGCACGTGCCTATGTGCATAAATAGACAGAAATATATGTCTGCATATTTTCATTTAATAATATATGCTGAATAATTTTCTAAAATAAATAGAATCATAAATTCCTAAGATTTTTCGATTATAGATGCTTTTAGACCAAAGGTGATAAGCCTACATGTTGTTTGACCACAGCCAAGGGTTGTCCACAGGCAGTTTGTTCACCGTGGGTGTTGATCATAGATTATTTGACCATTGGTGATTTGCATAACTAAGCTTACACCTGCACCTACATATATACCTACAGTTACACCAACACCTGTCGCCTACCAACGGATAGTAACACAGAGCTAATACATTTATTTATCTTCATTTGACGTCACAAAGGTTTATATGTTAAAAGCAAAAGAAAAAATACAAGTAAGACCTGGCCAGTCTTTCATATTCAAGAAAACATCACCTGAATTTCTAATACAAGTCAAAAAGACAAAAATAATCAAACTTACATTTCAATGCAGAATTATTCGCCGTGGTTACTGACATTAATTCATAGAAAACACATACATAAGTGTGAATAGCCAACCTACACTTACACAACTCAGAATTCATACATGTAAATGTCATTTCCTTTAGTCCTAACTTAAATACTTGCACTGCTTATGTAATTTCAGAATCACACGTGTAAACGTTGTTCTTTGTGATTTTGACCTAGGAACTGTGCCAGATTGACGCATAAAGTTAACAAACTCTTCCTTTGAACTCTTATTCTGTTTGCCCATTTTTCTGTGTGCACAAATTACTGTTTGAGCTTTTTTCTGGTTGTGCATTTTTCTCTTTGTGCTTTTTTGTGCGCCTCTTTCTGGTAACCATTCTTTATTAAATACTATCCTAAATATTACCATTTACATTACATAGGTAATTTTCAATTGGTAGGTAATGTCCTATTGTAGTTTTTAGGTTGGGGTAAGATCCTGAAAGGGCTAATTGAACTGGAGGGTAATGACCTTGTTGAAATTGTAGAGAAGGGAGGGGCGTGGTGGTATTTAATTGGAGGGGTCTGATGTCAAGTTCCTGTTTTAAACATCTATCCTATTGTGTAACGTTATTAACATCTCATTAGGTTACAAAACCACTACAAAACTGTTTGCCATTGCACCCCTCCCACCCACACAAACCATGATTAACTTTGATATGAAAGAGCATAGATTTTTTAAATGTAGCAGGAATTGTGACATTTTAAACAGTTATCTAAAATGTGTAAAAAATACTAAAATTCATTTTCTAGCATGCTAATGCAAAAGTGTGACATCACATTTTTTTATACCCCCTCCGCATCGTCACGCTGTCAAAAAAAAAAAATTACAGACCCCCCTCCCACTACTAGGTTAAAATTAACCTTTAAGTCACCTGCCATTTCTCAATATTTTTTTTTCTTACACAAATATTCTAACCAATTTCAAAGTATAACATTAACGTAAACAAAAAGAAACAACAAAAAAAATAAAAGAAAGTGCAATAGAACACTCTACACGTACAGCATAGTTCTATATCTACTACAAAAAATCATGTCTACGCCTCTGCACACACACATATACATAGGCATATATATATATATATGTTACGGTCAAAGCACGCATTGGCCGGCTCTCTTGGCCAAAGCCCAAAGAGCTTAGCACTGAGAGTGTATTTCGTACATTGGCCAGCCAATGCGTGCACTGGCCAGGACGTGATGGCCAAAGTCCGAATAAGTTTAAAAATGACAAAGTATTTCATACATCGGCCAGCCAATGCGCAAAAACTGGCGGGGATGTCCTATCTAGACTAAGTTGTGATCGCATTTTCATAATTCTGGGTGCGGTTTCATTGTAACGGATTGTTTGTATAGCAATCTATATGCAATGCGACATGGACCAAAAGGACCGTCAGACCAAGTGACAGACATACCAGATGGCTGCCAAAATAAATAATCCAAATCCGATTGGAAGAGAATTTGTGAATCAAGTTATTTCTGAACTAAAGAACATGTGGCCTGAACTTAAACTACTTCACGGCAATCCAAGTCATAGCCAAAGCCAAGGTTCAGTAGAACGTGCCAACCAATATGTTAAAAAAAAAGGAATTCAACAATCTGCATACAAAGCCTTGTTTGGATGCAAAACAAAAGTAGGACTTAACATATCAAATCTACCAAGAGAGGCTCTCGATAATTTAGTTACTGAGGAAGCTCTTGAGAACATTGAACAAGAAATGGAGGTTGCCATAAATGCAACAACATCCTCAGCTAATACACATGCTGCTGTGGCAGAACGTCCAGACCAGTTGTGTGACAATAATATGGCCAATAGATTATGTGTAGTTTGTGAAAAATATTGTAGTGATGCCCATTCTTGTGGATCCTGTGGCAACGATGTCCATGCAATATGCAGAATAGCCAATGAAGCAGACGAAAGTTACGGAGGGAACATTACTTGCAGATTATGTCACAATAAACAAGAAATCATGGACAACAGGTCAACATCTCATACTAGCTTGCAAACTCAAGGTGCCAAGACGCTAAAAAAAATCAGATACAAATTTTAAACAAGATGAAGTGGGAGATAATGTTCGCATCCGTATACCCAATGTTGACAGAGGTCGCAGTGATCCCCGTAGTGACATTGCAGTTGTCATGAGCGTCAAGGGCGCTTTCTACAAGCTAGGAACGGAACATGGTGTTCTAAAACAACTATATGCTAGAAGTGAGTTTTAAATTCTTCACAAAAAAAAAACGGCTCTCATTGCCGTCCGTTGAAACTGAGGGAAAAATCACTACAAACCATCGCATCTTTACAACCACTGACCGGAGGCTATATTTGCTGCGCACAACCAAATGCACAACAAATCGTTGCTAATATAAAAATAACAAGCTAATATGTAGTTCTAAATGCCATAAAAGTTGAACTTGTTGCAACAAGTGATAATTTTGATTGAGACTATCTATATATATAAAGCAAAGTGGTCAGGTGCACGATAGGGCGCTTCCCGGTGCCGCAGGCGCGTCAAATTTGGCACGATGGTGCCTTGGGCTGATAGAACACTAGAGCCAGTGACTATTGGCCGAAAAGTCTACGGAGAGGGGGTCAAAACTGACCACGACTGACCGGCGCCTTATATGGGCTATATTACGAAAAAAAATTTCCTCCGACGACCCCCCTTGAAATTTTGTGAGGTGGTAGGAGAACGCCTTGGGGTGTCACAAAAAACTCGCAATGTTCGAGAAAATTTGGTAAATGGGTCAAAACTGACCAGTCGTATTTCCCTATATAATCTTTGTATTTTATGGGAAAAACAGAGGGTGATTTCAAAACGGATTTTAGGGCACTTAACGTCTTTACATCTGGCTAATTTTTTGCACGCTCTTAGATAAATGGCTTGACCTTTAGGAAAAACTGTCGGTTTCACTCAAAGCCCTCGACGAGGGCTAAAAAGTGACCGCGAGTGAAATTCTCTTTATATAAGCTCTATTACGAAAAAAAAATTCCTCCGACGACCCCCCTTGAAATTTTGTGAGGTGGTAGGAGAACGCCTCGGGGTGTCACAAAAAACTCGCCATGTTCGGGAAAATTTGGTAAATGGGTCAAAACTGACCAGTTGTATTTCCCTATATAATCTTTGTATTTTATGGGAAAAACAGAGGGTGATTTCAAAATGGATTTTAGGGCACTTACCGTCTTTACATCTGGCTAATTTTTTGCATGCTCTTAGGTAAATGGCTTGACCTTTAGGGAAAACTGTCGGTTTCACTCAAAGCCCTCGACGAGGGCTAAAAAGTGACTGCGAGTGAAATTCTCTTTATATGAGCTCTATTACGAAAAAATTTCCTCCTACGACCCCCCTTGAAATTTTGTGAGGAGTTAGGAGAACGCCTTGGGGTGTCACAAAAAACTTGCCATGTCCGGGAAAATTCGGTAAATGGGTTAAAACTGACTAGTCGTATTTCCCTATATAATCTTTGTATTTTATGGGAAAAACAGAGGGTAATTTGAAAACGGATTTTAGGGCACTTACCCTCTTTACATCTGGCTAATTTTTGGCATGCCTATAGGTAAATGGCTTGGCCGTAGGGCAGACCTGTCGGTTTCATTCAAAGCCCTCGACGAGGGCTAAACAGTGACTGCGAGTGAAATTCTCTTTATATGAGCTCTATTTCGAAAAAAAATTTCCTCCGACGACCCCCCTTGAAATTTTGTGAGGTGGTAGGAGAACGCCTTGGGGTGTTACAAAAAACTCGCCATGTCCGGGAAAATTCGGTAAATGGGTCAAAACTGACCAGTCGTATTTCCCTATATAATCTTTGTATTTTATGGGAAAAACAGAGGGTGATTTCAAAATGGATTTTAGGGCACTTACAGTCTTTACATCTGGCTAATTTTTTGTATGCTCTTAGATAAATGGCTTGACCTTTAGGGAAAACTGTCGGTTTCACTCAAAGCCCTCGAAGAGGGCTAAAAAGGGACCGCGAGATAAATTATCTTTATATGAGCTTTATTACGAAAAAAAATTTCCTCCGACGACCCCCTTTGAAATTTTGTGAGGTGGTAGGAGAACACCTTTGGTGTCACAAAAAACTCGCCATGTCCGGGAAAATTCGGTAAATGGGTCAAAACTGACCAGTTGTATTTCCCTATATAATCTTTGTATTTTATGGGAAAAACAGAGGGTAATTTCAACAAAGATTTCAGGGTACTTACCCTCTTTACATCTGGCTAATTTTTTGTATACACCTCTATAGATGACTACGCCTTATGGAAAAACTGTTGGTCAGACTTAAAGCCCTCTAAGAGGGCTAAAAATGACCGCGAAATAAATTCTCCTGATATGAGATTTGGTCATTTGGTCTAAGAACAGGGGAGGTAACTTTATAATGTAATAATTTTTAAATATTTTGTATACGTTTTTTAAGAAAAAAACAAAAATCATAAAGTATAGCATTGTTTTAATTAAATATTTTGTTATAAATTAAGTTTTGCATTGTACTGAAATTGTAAAAATTAATTGCGAAAGTAATTTATTATAATATTTGATTGATACTATTAAGAAACCCCTTGCAGTTCTAATAACCGTGCAAGTAATAAGTTTGCGAATATTCCATCAATATTTGTACAACATGAAATTACTCAACTGTAGGCCCTACGCATTTAACATAGCAGCCAATCACCTTTTAATTAATCATTCAATTCCACAATTTTTTTGAAAACCTAAGCGAAGCTAGGCAGTATGCCAAATAGTACCATAAAATAATTTGAATGTTTCTGTCATTTACTTTAATCAATAATCAATAAAAACTTAATTTTGTGATCCTTACAGTATAAAAAAAACCTAAATCTGCTCATGATCTTCTAATTCGGACTTTGGCCGGTCCACCATGGCCAGTCCGCGGATTGGCCGTCCAAAGGCCGAAATCAAGTTAAGTTTCGGACTTTGACCGGTCAATGGGAGGCTATATTGGCCAATGTGCGCTTTGGCTGACTTCGGGCTTTGACTGTAATATATATATATTTTTTACACAATGTTGCACTCTAATGTTACCACACTGTAAGACCCTTTAATCTGTAAACTTTAATTGTATGAATTTATTATATTAGTGATAGCGTGATCAAATGTTTAAGTGTTCAGCTGCTTGCCAGGGGCAGAAGGTCTGGAGTTGGGATCTCGCTTCTGATCATAGGAAAATAATAAACATAGTACTAAAACTTTAATCTACATAAACCATGGCCCTTAGCACAAAAAGAAAAAAAATGGAAACTAAATACAAACGTACATAGCTAAGTTAATAGTACAGTGCCCTTTAAATTACCTTCACTATCATAAATAAATAATTAATTGTATTTACTCTACCATTGTTAATATTTACCACTTTTGTTTACCCAACAACTTTGACATTAAATAGTTTCAAACTTTTTAATGTGAACTTATGCAATATATTCTTAATGATCTTTTATCAAATACGCAAGCAGACAAACTTTTTCAATAACCAAATAAATTAAGGCAGTAAATAATAGATCTGTAATAAGACAACATGATACAAGCTAGGCAAGGCTTTTTCCATTTCTTTTTAATGTGCGTTATATAGATCTAATATATATATATATATATATAAATATATATAAATATATATATATATATATATTAGTAAAATGTGTAACTATTTTGTACTTTGTACTTTTCATCTAAATAAAATTTTCAAGTAGACTTGGATGAAGATAATTTGTTTCCTAATTAACACTTACACTTTGTTCCCTGGCCAAAATTATGTCAGGGATTGATTTAGAAGGACTGACAGGTGTATATTGCAGCTTTTCTAGAAGTTCTAATAATGCAAAATTTTTCTTTAGACCCCAAACTCCAGAATCTCCAATCTCTGTAGGTTGTCTGTCGAAAGGACAAAGAAGAGATCTACCATGCAATTGTAACCTTGTTAGACACAGATGACAGCAGGTGTGGCCACAGATTAAAAGTCTTGGCACTTTATCCCCGTGAAATCGAAAAACTTCATTGCATACTCTGCATTCTAAAATTGTCTGCAAAATGTAAAAAAAAATATTAGTAAATTTCTGCATTAACAACTAAGAGAAATTACTGTAAACGAAAACTTAATAATGACATCCTTTGTTCAAGATACAAAGCTTAAACATACAAATAAAATGTAATAAACCATTTAAAAAGAACATTGTAACTATTGGCGGGTATCAGGGGTCTCCAAACTATGGCCCGAGGGCCGGATTTGTCCTGCGAAGTCCTCTCATCCGGCCCTCAGAGATCTTTTCGTCCACAGAAAAAAATGTTTGTTGGGGGTGGTTAAGGAAAAATTCAAAACAAACTGAAAATATAGAATAAGGTGCAAATATCATTGAAGCAGATGGGTCCAGTTGCCCAGCAAATGACCTCCTTAAAGACAATTTTTAAAAAGGGTGGGTGGGCTTTATAAGTATTTGACCAAGGAAATATTTAGACTTTTGCATCGAAGTACCTTACAAATTTTAGAACAACATACAAACATTTTCAAGAATGAAGTAGGCCTACATGAAGAACAAGTTGAGAACAAACTTGGAACGCGAGTGTGTTGTCTGCCCCCAACAGTTATATAATCATGGTCTCCAGACAGAGGCATAGCGGGGCGGGGAGGGGGGGAGGGGGGGGGGGAGAGGGGAAGTCATATGTTCCTGGGCGCCGACCTTAGGGGGGGGGGGGGTGCAAATGAAAAGTTCGAGGAGGGGGGTGCAAATGAAAAGCTCGAGGGGGGTGCAAATCTCGAAAGTTTGTCCCCGGGAAGGGTCGCTACGCCTCTGTCTCCAGATCTGCAGGTGCCCCATATAGTTTTTCCTTGAGTGGGGTGTATAGGGGCCAGTGCTTGGATCGCAACTGGCTGTATAAGGAGCAGTCCTAAAGGACGTGCTCTGCATTCTCTGGGGCCATGCCACAGGGGCATTCTAACAGACTGATTCGTTTCAAAGTTGGCACTTGGGTCAAGACCCAAAGACAATAATGCAGTCTGACATCAAATTTGACTTATTTGGATGACTAGGCCTAATTAATTTTTTATGAATTAATTAAAAGTTTTCTAAAATTAGTCAGCTGAACAAATGTTAAAGTACTGAAAAAAATGCATAAAATTGGGCCTAGATACCCTAGAATAGTACATAGTACTAGATTAGGCCTAATGGTAAAAATTATTAAAATACAAATATGAAATAGTATTTCACATTTGTATTTTAATAATTTATACCATTATGCCTAACGGAATGGTTGTAGGAGAAAGACCAGCTGTAGAAGTATGACGCGTCATTCATTGGTGATCCATTTTCTCAGTGGGGACGATAGAACTATTTAGAAGAAATGTAAAAAGCATGCTGAGTCGCATTTCTTGAACCCCACCTTTTCATTCCCCCACTTTGCACATCGTCACCGAGTTAACGCTCGCGCGTGACGTCATGTACCGTACCGCGACCGTTTGGCTAATTTTATAGAAAAGAAAAAAAAACAAGCACTGCCATTTTGACACTTATGCGGCGCTTAATTTGATTACTTATGTTGGTGTTCAATTAAACAGCCCCTCACACATCTATCCCTCGTCCATTTAAACAGGTGGTTATTTCTGCAAGCTTGCTGTCTTGAGACTTTAGGCCCTTTAAAAAAAGTATTAAGCACCCACCGCATAGAACAAGACTACCAATATTGAGCTCCAAAAGAAATGAAAACGGGATGGCCGTCCGATTTTGAAGCTGCTCTGCGCTTTATAAAAAGCACAATAAACGATAAGATGACACTTACATTAAAGTAAATTATAGTTCTGAATCTAGATATATTAAAAGTGATATTCGGAAATTAAGAGCCAGACAGTCAACATGATATTTCAATTTAAGTCCAAGAAAATAAATTTCCTGAAACGATGGAACATTACTAAATTTTCGCGCAGTTTCGCGAAATTGAATTAAAGTATTTACGGCATCTTACAAAGCGCGATAGCCTACGGGTGCTCTAACGCGTCCCCGTTTGGTTCGTCGGACCCTGGCCCCATGCTGAAGCCCACTGAAGGCCGTGTTCCTAACGCCCCGACTTAGACGCGGCATATTCGTCGGCAAGCATTTGGTGGCAAGCGTTTTTGACGGGGATATGTGTTGAGGCTGTTTTTCCAAATGTCTCAAACTAGCAGGCTTGCAACATTTATGATGATTCGTTTTGAGCAAGGTACACGTATAGGCCTACTTATTTATCGTTATTTTGATTGAACATAGCATCATAGAGGTTCTCCATCAATCACCTAAGTATTTTTCCCCGTTCACCTTTCATAAGACCGACACGTCATAATTTGCGGAGCCGCGTGAGTTGACGTAAAAAATCTTCACTCACTCCCGTAACAAATCATATGTGACTACATTTATGGACAACCCCATATCATTCATTTTGGCATTTGATATTGACATTTTGACAACAAAGGATAACCAAAATGTATCTGAAAAGTGGAGACTTGTAATCATGACAATACGCATTTGAGGGGTGGAGTGGCTGATTGTTTTAGATGATGTTTTACGAGGGAAGCTGGTGGATAATACATTTTGTCTCTCTGAATATATAAATGATGACAAACATATTTTTTTTTGTCAAAATTATGGCTAGAGATCTTAGATAAGGCAGAGCAAAGCGTAATTTTTTTACATTATGACTTGTTGTGCCATTGACAACAAAAATATGTTTGAGATTGGGGTTTAATTAAGGTAAAGAGAAGTAAAAAAAATGTCATAAGTTATGATATAATCACTAATTGATAAAAAGAAAAACCTGAAATGAAAATAGTAAACATTCAATTTTCAAACTATAATAGTAATGATCAAATAAACATTAGTATAAAAAACGTAATTTTATACATGGATACAAATACAAGTTGCATCTCACAATACTTCTAGAACTAATAAAGTTGTTTGTTAGGAAATTCAGTTTTTAAAGGGCAGAATTTTAAAAAATAAATGTGTAGGACGAACTATACAACAAGACAATCATATTTAAATACATTTTCATACGAATAGAAATGAAAGGGAAGCTACTCTAAACAACATTTTCTTAAGATGGTTGCTGTTTTTAATAGCAAATTTACTATCGGGAACAGGGTTGATAAAAATTAATTTCAGGGTATTTAAATTGATTTAACCATCAATGATGATCTATTATTCAATTATATATAGTATTTTATTAAAATATACGAAAATAAACTCATATTTAATATTTATTGATATTTAAAGACATATACTACTCTCTCCCACATTACTAGTTTTGGCCGAATTTACGACGCTAAACTAAGGTTTCACCCATTGTTGTATTAGCCTAAATTAATTATTATTTATAATTACTAAGTAATTAGTAATTAGGATTAATGGTAAAAGTAAAAATTATTAAAATACAAATGTGAAATACTATTTCACATTATGTAGCCTATTATTATATGAATTATTAGGTAATCTATCGTTTTAGCGCAATCAATTCGGTCGTCACTAGTAATGTAGGGATAAGGTAACTCATAGCTTAAATATGAATATATTTTTGCATATTCTACTAAAATACTAAACATAATTGAATATTGAATCAAATTTAAGGGTTAAATAAATAAAAATGTCATGAAATTAAGGTTTAACAACGATGGTCCAGATACTAAATTAATTTGCTATTAAAAACAGCGGCCATCTTAAGAAGAATATTATTTTGAGTCATTTCCCTTTCATTTCTATTTGTATGGAAATGTATTGATGTTTGCTATTAAATAGGTTTGTCTTGTGTTTAAATACAAAGCATGCGTTTTTGTTTTTTTAAATTCTGCCCTTTAAACAATTTAATTGCCTGACAATAAACATCAGTTCTAGAATTATTATTATGAGATGCAATTTTTATGCATTAAGAAACTCCCTATTTTTATAGAGCTACCTCTAGTGCCTCTACATATATAATGTTTATTTAAATATTATTTTGAGTTAATTGTTATTGCTTGTGTTATTGTTTGTTTGCTATTTTCATTTCATATTTTCATGCTTTTCCCCTTTAATGTAGTGATTTAATCATAAATAACGTCACGTTTTTTTTTACCTATCTTCACCTTACCCCCCCCCCCCTCCCCCCATTTTCGCCGTCACGAAATGGTCGTAATGTCGAAAATTACCTTTTTGCCCTGCCTGTTAGTGTGACGTCAAGTTACGCAGGACTGCAATTTAGGACCTATAATGAAGGGGTGATCGGGGGGGGGGGGATGAGTGACGTCAATTATGGGAGACTTCTATAAAGCTGTGCTCAATGAAAATGAGGAACATAAAGCGTTCGTTTTCATGCATACCTTTACTCATAACGAATGATCATAACTATTGCAAGCCTGTTGTCCTAAGCTGTGTTAAACAACCTCAGCACACCATCCCCGCCAAAAAGGGCCTGCCACTAAATGCCTACCGACGAAAATAGGCTGCACTACATTGACTCCAAATGAAATAACTTCTGACAATAAGACTCAAACCAACTAGCTCCTGGCAACGGTATTCGACAAGAATCCAAGACAATTATTGGCTTGCAGGTAAAATTGGACAAAACAGCAAGTTTCGTGACATGGGGCTTAACAAAAGATCAACCCTTAATACGACAGCAGCTAATGTAAAAAGCCAGAGCTCAGTATAAGCTTGAGTTTAATATAGAAATAGTGTTAGCAGTGGACAGTACATTAGGAATACGGCAGTCGGCTAAACGCCCGAGTCTGACGATGTCTGAACATCAAGTTTGTCTTTTATGAAGTGCGGAGCACCTTTAAGAGCTGAGCTTGGGGAGGGGGGGGTCCCTTTTGACACCAGCACTATCGCCGCTTATGTCCACATATCAATCACAAGTTTTGCATGGAGCTTAATGGGCAGACGAAGTGTATAGGTGGGACTGGGAGCCTAAATGCATATACGGTAGCCGCTGTGTCACGGGCATTTTACAGCCGAACATCTCAGGGCAGCAGGTTGCAGAAATTAAAAGCATGTGAATTTGTATAGTATAGGGAGCACCGCATGCCACTGTAATAAATTAAACACAAATATAATTTACCGAACTAAAGTCATTTAGATCTATTCTACAGGTTAAAAGTCGCTGAAGTCTCAACTCCATAGTGCGTGTTTTGGTTTTTTTTTAATTACGCTGTATTTCTTTCTTTAACAATAACCTAATGACAAATGACGTCAAGCGCGCCGGGAGCTTGGTGACGTTGTGCTAAGTGGGGGATGAAACAGCGGGGTTGAGAAAAATGACGTATTTCTTTTTTTTAACAGACGAATAAGTGATAGATTCTAATTCTCCTACGAACTATAGGTTGATCTAGTTTTTTTTCTTCTAGAGGGAGATATCACTATATAGTGGGCGTTTTTTGTTTTTGTAGTAATGGATGGTGGGGAGGGCTAAACATCGACTATTGAACAAATCAAAAACTGATGACAGCAGAAGGCAAAGAAAAAAAACCATGTGGTATTCAAATGTAACTAATTAAAATTTAAAACTATTTTTTATAAACACAATAATCTTAATTCAGAAAAAGTGTAGGCTTAACTTAAGAATAATGTCTACAGATAAAATAAACAACTAGGCTTAAATGGATCACCCATAAACAGTGCAGGCGCCAGGTTATTTAGCGCCCTAGGCAAAACTTATTAAAAGCACCCCCCCCCCCCCCACAATTTTTTTCATGCTCCCCGTATTATCAGAGGCGTAGCTACCCTTCCAGGCGCCCGGGGACAAGCTTACGATTTGCACCCCCCTCAAACTTTCAATTTGTTTTTCCAACCCATTTTGGCCCCCCCCCCCCATACGGACATCGCCCTAGGCGACAGTCTAGTTCGCATTATAGGTAGCGCCAGCCCTGTCCATAAATGACATCATACTTTTCCCAATGAATTCCCTTTTCCCCAATCGTCACTAAAAGCAATATGATGATTTAATATCATATCGCAGTTCTACTATACCCGAACGCGTAATCACAATTTCTAACAAAAACGAATATATTGTTCATCATTAAAAAAAAATAATATTTTACCCTGTCCCATATTTTGAGTCCAACGTCATTTATGAAGAATATGGACGACCTAATAATTGATAAGTTCATCAGTACAAAAGGGTTTAATAAATGTTGGACCTCCCAAAAGGAGGAGGGCGACGAGGGGGGGGGGAGGATCCCATACATAAATAACCTTCATTTCAATTGAAATTAAAGATGAGAAGACGGCGATATGTACTACTTACATTAAACAAGACAGCTAGGTATAATAAACAACAAAGTCAACACAATATCCTACGAATAGACATTTGTATCAAGGGAAACTACTCTAAATTTTATTTGGAAAGATGGCCGCTGTTTTTATCTACTAATATTTATCTCAAACACCTAGTTTAAAGTTAGTTTCATATTATTTTAAATTGTTTTGGTCACTGATTGTTATTTTAAATCAATTATCTGTTATATTTTGTAAAATTTGACTTAAATAAACTTATTGAAACAAATATAATATATATTCATCAGTTACCTCTCCCGCACATTACTACTACTACTACTACTGCAGTCGAATTGATTACGCTAAAATTAAAACGATAGATTACCTAATTACTAATTATTATTATTCTCTAGATCTAGCCTATAATTTATAATAAAAATTAAATTATTATATTTATATATTAGTAGGCGTAAATTATAAATAATGAGATATTTTTATTATCTAGATCTAGAGTAGAGTCAGTAGAGTAATTATTAAATATTAATTAAATTAATTGATCTTATTTATTACGTTATCTGATTGCGTTTGTGCTGGTGAAAGAGGTGTAAACACCGAGGCAGATTTGTGCTCTCTATTAGCTCCAGTGGCCATTTTGACACGGTTTTTAGATCTAGAGATCTAGATTCTAGAATCTAGATAAAAATCAGATCTTTTAAATCTAGGCTACGCCAAGTATTTCTATTTAAGCTACCACAAATTGTTTCCACAAACTGAAGGCCATTAGGCACTAGCAACTTTGTTTAGGCCTCAAAACGCTTAAAAATAGGCCTATAATTTAGTAAAATAGTAGGCCTAATTATTAACTATTTAAAATTAAATAAGGATTTATTAACATTTGATAAAAATCACTGTTTATTAAATAAAAAATTGAGAAATTACAATAGAACTTAGATCTATACATTTTTATTTTATTAGCAAAATAAACAACATATTCAGTAAAAATTTTAAAAGTCTAAAAAGTTTTGGCATCTAAAATTTATTTTTGATCTGCCATGTTAGCCATTTTATCTTCAACGAGCCGGCATCGAGCTGCAAAATACTTGTTTTGACGTTCAGTTGCTTCCATTCAATATGGATGTTCCATTAAACCTATTGGTGTATATTATCATTCCCACAGTTTTGTCTGTGTCATGGATGCGATACAAGGGCATGGAATATATTCTTATTCACTATCGCTGGATTTTTGTTTGCCTGTTTTTATTACCACTGTCGGTGTTGTATGACGCACTGATGTATCTTCGATTAAAACTGGTATTTGCGTTCAATTCAGCTCCTAAACAACACGATAAACGTGTAAAATATGTTCAACAACAGGTAATTTAAATGAAATTTTTTAAAAAGGCAAAGGGCCAAATTGGTTAAAAATAATATTAACAGGTCTATGGATAGACCCTAATGCCTAATATTAGGTTTAATTAGTAGTCTGGCGCATTGCTTAGATGGTAGGATTGACCTCTGACCCTGAAACGTCATGCGTCGTTTTCTGACGGGTTTTACGTTTATTTTAGGGGTCCCATCCACGACAAATGAAAAAACTGTTTATATCGCAAATTCTCATCATTATTTTAATGCAAATTGCTAATAAAATGGATAATATGCCTTAGAATGCCAGAAAAAATCGCAAGATTCGTGGTTGTAAATAATGAGAGCATGTCCAGTCGAGCACTCTCCGTAAAAACTGAACCGCCGCCAAAAACGACCGACTAACGGGGAAAACGGCTCGACTAACTGTACATTAATATATAATTGATATATTTATCATGTATATTTACAGTATTTTTGATTACTTTTTCCAAAATCTCACTCGAGGATGAGGTACCCCCACTGACATTTCTATCCGCTATTTTTAGTATCATGACGTCATTGTTACGCTAGTTACCTCACAGAAACAACTAGTTTTTGTTTTTTGCGGAATGAACTGTTAAATCTAGTATTTTAATTATAATTCAATTGTAGCATGTGCGGAAAAAGTAAAATTATGGACATTATTATTGTATTAGTAATTTTATTAGTATATTAATTTTTTTTCTTCACTGTGGGCCGACAGTTGCTGCATTCGTGACCTGTGGTTAACCTCGTCAACGCTGCGTGGCCTATTCGTTTATATAATCAGTGATGCTCGTTCAGTGGCCTTTTTCAAAGCTAGGCCTAATTACGGGCGATTTTTAGACTTAATTGATCGGCCGTTAGCCTTTTTCATTGCTGCGTATTTTAAAAAATGCTCGTTCAGCGGCCTTTTTTTTTGCGCTAAATAATCTGTTTACGGGCATTTTAAACGTTTATTTATTTTTTTTAAGCTAGACGTAGATCTAGTTTTAAAAAAAAATAATTTTTATACAGCTGGCTGTCTAGCATGCCTGATAATGATATGTGAACTTTTAAAAAAATGACCGAACTTTTAAAAAAATGTCCAGAAGTAGGGAAGTAGGTCTGTTTTTCAATTTGCTTGAAGAAGGGGGGGGGGGGAGGGAAGAGAGAGAGAAGTGAAGACACCGACCATCTCGTGTACGCGTGTTCATTCTATGATGTGTACTATAGGCCTGCTGAACTCACGGTGACCCGCGACCGTGGTGGGATTTTTCATCCACAGGATAGTAAACGTAAGCAAGCAATCACGCGAGTGACGATGTTTGGAGATTTTATTTTAAAAAAAAATCACATACGTCATGTTTTCAAGATGAAAAAAAATGTAATGTAAAAAAAAAAAAAAAAGACACTAATACCATGTATGAACCTCAGCTGCCACACTGTTGACTCAATATAAAGTGATTGAGTGTAAAATGTATTTTTATTTATAAACTATCTTAACTATTACACTATCATATTATTTTATGCATATATTATTTAAAATTAGGATTTGAAATAAAAATATTTATTATGGTCATTTGATTTATGCAGGTGCTCATTATTTCATAAAATGGTATGAATAAAATGTAGAGTAGAATTTAATAAATAATAAAATAACTAGATCTAGTTTTATTATCAACCAGTTGCTTTTTGTTCAGTTGCTTTTTGTTATTTTCCGGTGAGTAAATAACCTAAGCTGACGCAATTACCATGGCGGGAATTAATAGCTCGTGTACACACGTCCACGACGTAATGTTATGCCGGTCGAGGGGCTAAAACGCGGTTTTGTCTTTCATTTTCCAATATCGGAAAAATTTCAAATTCTCTCTTTTCTCGTCAACCGAGTAAGCTAGATATTCAAATGTGGTGTCAAATGTTCTCTTAAGGGGTAAGGAACTTAATGGTGTATTTGAAATAACATAATATTTTATTTAAAAAAATCCATAATTCAACCTATTAATTAGTAGGTTTAATTATGGATTTTTTAAAATAAAATATTCTGTTATTTCAAATACACCATTAAGTTCCTTACCCCTTAAGAGAACATTTGACACCACATTTAAATATCTAGCTTAAACGGTTGACGAGAAAAGAGAGAATTTAAAATTTTTCCGAGAATGGAAAATGAAAGTAAGAACATCGTTTTTGCTCCTCGACCGGCATAACATGACGTCGTGGACTTGTGTGCCCGAGCTTTTAATTCCCGCCATGGTAATTGCGTCAGCTTAGGTTATTTACTCACCGGAAAATAACAAAAAGCAACTGGTTGATAATAAAACTAGATCTAGTTATTTTATTATTTATTAAATTCTACTCTACATGTTATTCATACCATTTTATGAAGTAATGAACACCTGCATAAATCAAATGACCATAATAAATATTTTTATTTCAAATTCTAATTTTAAATAATAAATATGCATAAAATAATATGATAGTAATAGTTAAGAGTTAAGTTTATAAATACAAATACATTTTACACTCAATCACATTATATTGAGTCAACAGTGTGGCAGCTGAGGTTCATACATGAGTATTAGTGTCTTTTTTTTTTTACATTACATTTTTTTTTTATCTTGAAAACATGACGTATGTGATTTTTTTTTTTAAATAAAATCTCCAAACATCGTCACTCGCTTGATTGCTTGCTTATGTTTACTATCCTGTGGATGAAAATTCCCACCACGGTCGCGGGGTCACCGTGACTTCAGCAGGCCTATAGTACATGTCATAGAATGAACACGCGTACACGAGATGGTCGGTGTCTTCACTTCTCTCTCTCTTTCCCCCCCCCCCCCCCCACCCTTCTTCAAGCTAATTGAATAACAGACCTATTTCCCTTCTGTTCATTTTTTTTTAAAGCTCGGTCATTTTTTTTTAAAGTTCGCATATCAGTAGGTAGTCCAAACTGGCGAAAAAGTGCGTTTTAGGGTCAGTTTTTGCGGTTTTCAAAAAAAAATTTCACTACTTCTAGTTGTCCTATAAGAATACAAATTATATGTCAACAAAGTTTAAGTCTTTATCTGTCGTAATCTGGTATTTTTACATCTGTAACACATGTTGGAATGTGTTTTATATTTGTTTGAAAAGTATCAGTTACGTCAACAAATTTCACCGTTTTGCGTGTACCGATCGACCCCACACTGTTTTATTTGGTCGTGGCTTCGCGACGAAGCATCGTAGAAGCATAATCTTAATGTCATTTTAAAGATCGAATTCTAGGCTATCGTTTGATGTATAAATTGAAAAAATAACTTGTTTATTTCATTTAAAAAATACAGATTTTAAACTTTAAATGACGATATATACACGGAAACAAACTAATTCTGTTTCAATTTTTACACCGATGTAAAGTTCAGTTTTATAACTACTTTGTGTTGTAAATTCAAGTATTTCTGATTTACGGTCGCGAAGCCATACCCCCAATAAACATATAACCCTCGAGTCGACTTTCAGCCCCGAGTAAGTTGCTCGCCGAACGGTTTTAAAGGTTGACGACCGATGATGCTAAAGGGATTTTACCCTTGCTAGAGCCTTCAAACAAGTTGTAAGTACCATTTTTAAAGTTTCATTTCCATTTTAATAAATGAATTTTAAGTTTGAATGTCAGTTTGGTTTAATTAGTACACGTTATTAATGTAAATTTGAACTCTACTAGTCCACGGTTTCTTGCGTGTGAACTACGCTTGTACACAGGGTGTGTTTAGACGTGAAGCTATTTAATTCAGGACATTCTAGGGACTTAAAATATGGATGCACTTAACTATTAGATGCTAGTGTTTACTAATTCTTTAAAATCTATCGAACGGGATTAATGATAGGGTCGTATTACTACAGTTTATTTGGACTATCACGTCAAAATTATGAATCGACAAATTCAAAATGGCCACCAGACAATCCTGGTAACTATGTGGACAAACTCAATTATTTACAGGGAACGAAGGTTAAATACTTATAAAATATTAATGAAACACAAAAGAAATGTATAATTAAAATAACTACACATTTTTATTGATTTATTTAAAACAAAAGACACTAAATTTTAAGGACTAATGTGATTAATTTTTTTATTTTCTGTTATGCACTATGATTCTGATTCCCCTGCTAAATAATGTGAAATGGTCTGCGCCAGTCTCCGTAATAAAATATACCAGATCAATTTTTAGATGGTGGTGCAATTTATTAAGATTCTACATGTTGTGACTTAGTTTTAAATGTTATATTAGTTGTAAGTGTAAGTAGTACTAGTAGTATTTCTCATTATTTATTTATTTTATATGCATATAATAGTAACCATGAAGGACAGTTAAGTTGTCCTATAGGATGTTGAGAACCACAGTATGGCATCTTCATCATTGGATATCTCAACCATTGTGGGACAAGCAACGATTATTTCAAATTTCATTCAGTAGAAATACTCTTAAAAATATATATAAAATATAAATTACTTTTAACAAAAAGGTGTTTTCAGGCTTTTTCATATGTTTCCAGTTATAGTCATAGGACAAATAGTAGGCCTACACAATAGGCTAGTAGTAAATTTAATTATATTTTATTAATCACTAAATCAATTGTTCGTTCCATAGCTGGAGACATTTACGGTGGCCTATCCAGAACTTTTCTTACAAGGGAAGGGAAGAAGGCCAAGACCCCACTCTCCCCTCCCCCCTACAATTCCCAAAACATATTACTTACTCTTGATGCTCCACAAGATCAAGGTTGAGGGAAACAAGACGTACAAAGATGTTCCCCCAAAACTGTTCCCCCAAAGCAGTTATCAGGTTTGAAAAGAAACCAAAGCATGTGGCATCAACTGCTGCATCACTTGTAGGCATCACGTCTTTATTAAACTACATTACATTTACTCTACTAAATTTTGATTCTGTTTCTCCTGCACTAGATAACTGTGGTATTTTTTAAAATAATATTTTAACTCATGTGATTTTTGAAAATAATTAACACATTTTTCCACGTCGATGTTACCAACACAATAATTTTAGAGTTATTCCAAAGCAAAAAAAAAAAAAATTGAATTTTTTTTTTTTATGAAAATAAAAGTGACCAAAACGCATTTTTGTCATTTTCAATTATTTTTTTACCTTAGAAAGACTCATTTTAGATGACTGAAAAAAATTGGGCATATATATTACAAACTTTGCAGCAACTTTACCAATTTCCACACTTCTATGTTATTTAGTTTAAAAAATATGGGTTCTCAAAAATGGCACTTTTTGAAAATCAGTTTTTTACCAAATTTTGCTTTTTTAAAAATCGCATAACTTTTTTATTTATTGAGATATTTTTATAAAATTTGTGGCATAGACCTTACAATTAAAAGTTCTTTCATGACATACTCACTCCAGAAGTCTGCAATCAATAGTTAATTTCAGTTTGGGCTACCTAATATCAGCCACCTGTATAAAAAAATATTTTTTTTAACTAGATCTACGTCTAGCTTAAAAAAATAAATAAATAAACGCTTAAAATGCAGTAAACAGATTATTTAGCGCCAAAAAAAAAAAGGGCCGCTGAACGAGCATTTTTTAAAATACGCAGCAATGAAAAAGGCTAACGGCCACTCAATTAAGTCTAAAAATCGCCCGTAATTAGGCCTAGCGCTGAAAAAGGCCACTGAACGAGCATCACTGATTATATAAACGAATAGGCCGCGCGGCGTTGACTAGGTTAACCACCGTTCACGAATGCAGCAACGGTCGGCCCACAGTGAAGAAAAAATCAATATACTAATAAAATTACTAATACAATAATAATGTCCATAATTTTACTTTTTCCGCACATGCTACAATTGAATAATATTTAATAATAATTAAAATACTAGACTTAACAGTTCATTCCGTAAAAAACAAAAACTAGTTGTTTCAGTCTGGCAACTAGCGTAGCAATGACGTCATGATACTAAAAATAGCGGATAGAAATGTCAGCGTGGGTACCTCATTTTGGAATTAGATTTTGGAAAGTAGAATCGATAATACTGTAAGTATACATGGTAATTATCTCAATTATATATTAATTTAGTGTTATCAGAGCCGTTTTTCCCATTATTGGGTCGTTTTTGGCCGCGGTTCAGTTTTTACGGAGAGTGCTCCACTAGAAATCCTCTCATTATTTACAAACACAATTCTCGCGATTTTTTCTGGCATTCTAAGGCATATTATCCATTTTATTAGCATTTTGTGTTGAAATAATGATGAGAATTGGCGAGATAAACAGTTCTTTAATTTGTCGTGGATAGGACCCCTAAAATAAACGTAGAAACCGTCAGAAAACGACGCGTGACGTTTCAGGGTCAGAGGTCAATAGAGTCCTTGCAAACACGTGACCTAAATCACGTGATACCTACGCCCGCCGCCACAGTGGTGTACATCAGACGTAAACACAATCAGCTGTTCGCCAGCGCTGGACGTGTTCACCAGCGCTGGACGTGTTCACCGTATGTAAAGAATCGCGACCGCGGAAAAGGAAAAATACGTTAAAAAACTTGAACTCTTAGGAATTGAAGATCCTTATACAGTTATTGACAGTTTCATGGATAATATAAATATGTGGCCGAAATTTCTAAATAAAAATACTGTTAGTAATACCGTTTGCGTTTAGAGTTTAAGTAGACGAATCTGATCAAATGCAGTAATATATTAGAGGTTATCTACTGTAGCAAACGTAAGACCACTTAACTCCTACAAAACCCACACTACAACGGCTAATATAATCCATGGAATAACCAATCTGGGTAGCATGTTATACAATTTAAGACCCTTATAATCCAGCAGGGAAGTGATCAGACACATTAATACTGATGTTCAACCCTCACGATGGCTGCCCCCACCTGTTTCTAGCCCACAATAAAACCAAAGAGGAGTCTGCCCTGCCCTCCCCTGAAAATGTCTCACCTCCGTGATACCCAGCCCCACAGAGATAGTATTTCTTATATAATTTTGACCCTCAGGGCCCAGCAGGGAGAACAAAGGGGAAAGTCCCACTGCTCTCCCCTCAACACTTCTCACCTCGGTGTCATGTTATGTCATTTATAGCACACACGGCTTATCAGGGGAAAGCATTAAGGCATTAAGAATCTTAACTCTGGACAGCTACACACTAGTATACTAGCTACACACTAGGTGCCTACTGTAAACTACTAGACTGTAGGCCCTATGTAGACCTGCAATTGTATCAATTGTAGACTGGGTCCATTGTTATTATTCTAAACCATCTCACTTATAATGTTTCTAGCTTGATTTGTTTCTTTTATAAACAGTGGATTTAAAAAAAAATTAGCCTAATCATTAACCAAATAATAATAATGTGGTTATTTGTTGTTGGCTGGTATGATCTAGATTGTACTACTAGGCTACAAAAACTTAGTAGACCAATTACTAGATATGAATTTGAATTTAATTAAACTCAGTCCAGTATCAGATACATATTGCTGTAAAAAGACAACAAAGTAGGTAGGCCTTAGTAATTTATTAAAGCCTTCTACTACAATAATATCAACTACATGCTTGTATAAAGTTTTTACAATTTAATTTAAGTAGCAGATTCTAGATCTAAGTCTAGTCATATAATCTATTTCAATTTCAGAAAATTTCGTTTGCTAAAAAAATGATTAGATAATACTAATAGAGCGAGATTTTAGATCTTAGAGACAATTAAATGCTTTATTAGGCCTATTATGACTACTTTTGATTTATTATGGGTGTATTTTGAATCGAATGTAGATCTAAAGTAATTAAATTTAAGTAAAGAAGTAGATTCTAGATTCTATGTCTACCCAGCGGAGCCAGGTATTAGGCCTACTATTAGATCTTATTATTCTTATTAGCCTATTACTTTTGACTTTGTCTTTTACTATATATTAGTATTTGTGAAGGTCGAGCATATTTGTTTTATTAATTATTAATAGTTATCTTTTATAATTAAAATGAAGTTTATTATTTTACTGTCCTTACCTGAAACAAAGTATCGAGAACTGCATTTGATCAGATTCGGCTACTTTAACTCTAAACGCAAACAGTATTACTAACAGTATTTTTATTTAGAAATTTTGTCCACATATTTATTTATACGAAACTGTCAATAACAGTATAAGGATCTTCAATTCCTAAGAGTTCAAGTTTTTTAACGTATTTTTCCTTTTCCGCGGGTGCGGTTCTTTACATACAGTGAACGCGTCCAGCGCTGGTGAACACGTCCAGCGCTGGCGAACAGCTGATTGTGTTTACGTCTTGTGTACACCACTGTGGCGGCGGGCGTAGGTATCACGAACGGACGTGACGTCATATGAAAGGACTCTATCCAGCCATCTAAGTGACGAACCGGCCTACACTATGTACAATGTACAATGATGAATTGAACAATCAATACCCATGAAGATGATAATAAAATTAATATCCAAAACTAAAAATAGATTTAACAGAAATCTAGATCTAGTCCTTCTAACGGTAAAGACAATACAGTATTAGGTAAGATGATAAATCAACTTTTTTTTTAAACTTTAAGATTAAATACTCTGTAATTAATATTCTCTTCTGTAATAGCAGCATTAGGTTAGGCGAAGTTCTTTTTTTTTTTTTACCAGCTATTCGTAGTATATCTACAGTCCTGTAAGCTTGCGTGAACTTAAAATGACCCTTAGTCGTTTTACAATTTGCTTGATTTATGAGGGGAGGGGTGGGATTGCCCACAGACGATCTCTAACAGCAATCGTTAATGCTGTGACGTATGCTATGGTAGGCCTGCTGAACTCACGGTGAACATTTTTCTCCCGCAGACAAGAAAATGTAAGCAGTCGATCTCGCGAGCGATGCGAGCGACGATGTTTGGAAAATCTTGAATAATTATTTTATAAAATATTATTTCGATCAAAAAAATATTTTTAAAAAAGATGAAAATAAAACCGCTTGTGGCATTTCCTATGTGAAACAATAAAATAAAGCACAGCTGATTCACTTCGGATTCGAACTCTGAGATTCTAGGTCACCTACCGCACCGTTCTGTTTACTCTGCCACACACCACGATGTATTGGAAAATAAAATATTAGACATTTTGTTTCAAAAGATTGCTAAAACTAAAAGGAAATAAATATTACTTCATTTATTGATATCGTTCTACATAGTAACTGAGTAACTGCGTAAATTTTACACACAGTTCCTATGTTTAACTAACCCAACAGCATTAACGAGGTTGACCAACTCTAAAAATAAAAAAAATTGCCAGTAGGCCTAATTAGATCTAGCACAAAATAGGCTCGGAATGAGCATTATTTAAAATACAATACTAAGGCCTAATTAAAAACTACATATAATTTCATATGAATTATGCAGTCGGGTAGGCACGAAGTATTTAGTATTTACAAGGTTAACGACCGGTCACGAATTATGTTCAATGAAACTAACAGTGCAGTCGGCCTACTTGGCTTGCAGTGAAGAAAAAAATCAATATACTTACAAAATTACTAATACTTTAATACAATAATATTGTCCACAATTTCTGCACATGCTACAACTACAACTGAATTATAATTAAAATACTAGACTTAACAGTGCATTCCGCAAAAAACAAAAATTAGCTGTTTCTATCTGACAACTAGCGTAACAATGACGTAACGTTACTAAAAATAGCAGAGGCATGGTATTTCTATGGGGAATTGGATTTTGGAAGAAGGGAAGCAGCATCATTGTAATTAATCATGGTAAATATCTCAAATATATATTTATCTAGGATCTGTCGAGCGCTGTTGCCCGGTGGTCGGTCGTTTTTCGTTGCAGTTCAGTTTCTCCTGAGAGTGCTCTACAAACAATGCTTGTATTAATAACTACATATCTCGCAAAATTTTTCTGGCATTTAAGCCATAGTATCCATTTCCTTAGCATTTCGCATTAAAATAATGATGAGATATTGCTAGATTAGCAGTTTTTCATTTTTTGTATATAGGACCCCCCCAAAAACACTTAAAATGAGAAAACAAAAAGAGCATGATGTTTCAGGGTCAGGTTCTGACCTCCGGTTTTGGTAAGGAGATTGACTATATTAGTTTTAATTAGGCCTACTATAATTAGGGTAAAGGAGGGCGTTAGGAGCCGTGTGGTATTAAGTATTATTAAGCCCCAATCAACCCCACAAAACCCCCAATAACACTGCTAATCTACTTCTTAGGTAACAACAACTGTTGTTCTTTGATAACAGAGAAGCAGAAGATTCATTTTATGTAATTTATGACCACCCATTTGGTCCAATAGGGAGAGGATTTAATCCCACTGCTCTTTCCCTAAAATTTCTCATCTCCATAAAACCATTTTGTGAACTTTTTTCCAAATAGACATAACTTGGGAAACTTCACTTTGTAATAAACCAAATGAGTTTTTCAAGCCCATTCTTTGTTCCTGTATTAGAGCATTGGTTGTTGTACATTTTAACACTATTTTTATAGCTATGGCTAGAATAGTTTTATTTTGGTGAATTTTTTTTGCACAGTGATTATTGGTGCCAAAACAAAATGGCCGACATTTGTCCCATTTTACCATGCTATAAAGTTTTTATCATTATCAGACTGATCATTACCATAATGGTTTTATTTGTTAGATAATAACTAAATCTACATAAACACATTAATTTTGTCCACTAGCTTGCCTGTTCAGAAAAGTTATAACAGATACTGTTATGTGGCTTTTGATACCCTATGTGCAAGTTTCTCATTTATTAGACCACTGAATATGACACTGGTATAGGAATAGTTAACACAAAATGCATTAATTGTTAAACAGACTTGTGTCTAAATGATAGAAATACAATTCTAACCTGCTAAAAAGTAAAAATTCAGCCATCTGATGTAAGCCAGGTAATTTTTAAAAAGGTACACATACTTATTACCCCTAAGGGGCAATACAACCGACTCAGCCCCCAACTGTTTCTAACCAACCATAAAACTTCTAATCTCTTTGTAGTTAACAGGAATAAATGTTCTTAAGAGTGGTTTCCCCCGAATTTCTAGCAATATTGTTAACAAAAAATAAACTCAAACTGACTTTAACAAGATTGCTGTTAAAATAACGAGCTCTGTTGCATCTTTATAAATCATGGAAAATTTCGAATAAAATTGTTTAAAAACAGGTACATGCAAAATTTTTGTAATTTTAAAACATAAATCCTCCAAAAATGTGAAATAATTACTAAAATGTAATGAGTTGCCTTTCTTTCACATTTCTTTCAATAGTGATTTTCCTAATCTACCTTAAAACTGAAAACAATGTATCCTTAATATTTAAAATACATTTTTTCTTAAATTGCATTAGTCTAAGTTAAGGAGTAACCATATAAATAGGGATTTGCCTTCATGGTAAAGTATATATAGCACCTAATTTTCAAAAACAATATATTTTTTATGCACTTTTACACATTTCTTTTTTGATATGTAGGTTAGAGAATGGAATTCTGGTGGAAGAAAAAGTCTTATGTGCACTGCACGGCCAGGATGGGCAACAATGAGTTTCAGGAGAGGATTATATAAAAACAGTCTGCATAACATTCAAATAAATCTTCTAGACATTCTTGAGGTGGACATCATTAAAAAAGTAATGGCTTCTTAATCATAGTTTTTAACCTAAATAGATATTAATAAATGTGTCTCCAAAAACAATCCAAAAATATATAAGTAGGTATTAAATTTTTAAAAATATTTAAAGGACTGCTAAATTCAATAACAAGGGGTATTAACACATTAATAGATCGTTTTATAAGATACCTGGCTGATGGTTGTGAACTGTTGGTCAGGTATGGTTGGTTTCACACCTGATCAGATTGTACACCAAAGCCCATGGATGCCAGAAAAATAAATAATTATCATTATAAATGTCATTATTTATGTAATGGATTATGTTTTAGCATGACCTTGGGTAATTCACTCAGTTGTATAAGAAATTTGTTGTTCATAGTTTATTACCTCAAGAGTCCATTAAAACAGAAAAAGGACTACTTTGTTTTAGGTCAAATGACTTAAACAATTAAAAACATTTATTTACCTTTAATTCGATATCAAGTTTAAGCATTGAAATTAATCGGTAGCCTAGAAAATATAAAAAAAAACGCATTGTTTTTAAATGGTTACGATGCTATGACTGATACATGGGTTAGTTATTTAAGGCCAACTGTTGGGTTTTTTAAAGGGGGGGGGGGTACATAAAAAAATTATTGACCATTTAGGGATTATTAAAACTAGGTTGGTCTGTTTAATAAAACACAAAAATTATTATTATAAGTATGTGTTGTTGAAATTACCACAAAACATAGTTTAAATAAACCGGGAGTGATCTCCCTTTAACTTTCTCTAATAAAAACTTTTAAGTATTTAAAATGGATTAAAAATGATATCTAGCCCAAGTTCCCATCCCCTGTTGTTTTATATAAGAATATTTGAGAAAGTTTAGGGGAGATCACTCCCGATTGATTACTTAAACTTTTTATAATAGAATAGAATCTCGTAAAAAAAATTGCACACCAAGTGAACTCCCAATAAAATGTGCATAATAGTGTGGGATATTATTAGTACTTTATAAATTCACATGCATTTTTTTTTTTTTAGAAATCGGAAATGGCATAAATTACTACTTCCGGTCAACGGAAGTTACTTAAAATTTAATAGAAGGCAGAGAATTAGAACTTTTACTTACATGTGAAATTTTATTTGTCTATCTGAAATAGCACTCAAATTATAGGCTTTTGAAAAATTAAAAGTAGAAAAAGTTACACTTCTGGTTATCGGAAATCGCACTAAAGTTGATAAGGATCTACGATTTTTATATAATAAATACTTATATATGAAATTTCATCAACCTAGCTGTAACGGTACTCAAGTTATCGTGTTTACACATAAACACACACACAGACATATGGACAAGATTTCAAAACTATGTTTTTCCGACTCATGGAGCCTTAAAACGTCGAGATTTAAATTTTTTTTTATTTTTTATTTTTTGCACGATTACAAGACTTTCTCTATACTTCATATATATGCGAGAAAGTAAAAAAAGGAAACCCTGTATTTTCACTTTTGACTGACATGATGACGGCAAAAAAGTTGGTCAAACAACAGCCTAACCTTATATAAGGTGGTCCATTGGGCAGATGAATTAGTGTTTACCAGTTACTTCTGTATATGGTGCTATATTTAAAAAAACCTATACAGATCATTAGAAATGCACACCTTAAGGGCTTGTTATACATAAGCTTAACTTATTCACACGCAGTAACTACGTATTATTTTCTACACTAGAAAACATGTTTCAAAATACAAGAAACAGTGGCAAAGACTTTACACTACAGTGGGGATCGGTCTAATTTTATTAAATAGTTTATGCCCTATGTAATTGTGGATCTTTTTGTATGTATCATTAAGATGCTAATTATACATTTGTAGATTTAAATTATGCCTCAACTAAAATGTAGGGAGAAAAATACAATAAAAATCATGACTAACACACTAATTTCTAGATTTAGATTAGATAGATCTAGTAGATCTTCTAGTATTAGATACTGAACTGAATCGTGAATACTGATCTTGTAAGTTGTAACTAGATCTAGATCTAGTAACCACTATTATGAAGAACTAGGTAGATCTAGGTCTTAACTTATATTTTATATTACACACGAAGCCTTCAGCATTTGTTATTCAAATACTACAAATAGCCTAGAACATAGCAAGGCATAATAATCAAATCAATAATGTTAAGTCAAAGCTATGGTTTTGATTTGGGGGAGGGGGGATGTCTCAGGTTACTGGTTTTCTTTTTTTAGACTGATTTTTCATTATTTTTGTTTTTGACTTAGTAGTGTCCACACATGTTCCTTTTTTTTTTGGCTTCAAATTCCTCTTTTAAGGTATGACTGTTCCTACTTTTGGCTGACAGGGATAGGCATGTCTGAAGCTTATAGAACTATTATTAAGCTCATTTTGTATCTATTTTATCCTATCTAGAATTACTTTTTCTTTGTGATGTTTATTTAAGTTATCTTAATTGCGCAACACAAGTTGATTGGTCTATATCAATGACCTTATTTTACAATTACATAGATTGTCAAAGTTGAACCACTTGTAACTATGGGTCAGGTCACTGCTTGTCTAAATCCTCTTGGTTGGACTCTACCAGTTTTGCCTGAATTGGATGATCTTACTGTTGGTGGGCACATTGATTTTCTGTTTTTATTTATACATTTAACCTGTTTATGCTTATGTAATATACAGTAATCCCTCAGTTATTGGTTAGACATGAACTTCCCTTGATATTTGATATGTGAAAAACCACAATGTAGTGTTAACCTCTCATTTTAACATACGTACATACGGCATAAAATCAATTTAGAATTTTCAATGAATATTTTTTAGCAATCTGCTATGTACTGAAATTGCAACAAATGAACTGCGAAGTAGTGAGGGATTACTGTTAATGTATATTACACAATTTTTAATGTGAGCACACACTCTTTAATTAATACCATTATATCACTATTTTTTTTAACCAGTCTCACTTTTTTTAGTGCCTTCCCCACTCCTTTAAAGTTGCCAATCATGAACTGTTACCCCCATCACCTTGTAAGGAGGGAGTTTGAAAATCAGACATTTTGGAGAACTTGACCACAATAATAAATAGCAAAAGAGCAAATATTACTTGCACCACATGCAGAACTTCCTAATTATTTATTTTTTGACATTCTTTAGTAGCCTCCCTAGAAAAACCATTAAATTTTTAAATATCATTTGGAAAACCTAAATGTACTTGATAGTTGATGTGTGTATAATCAAATTACTTTACTTAGGCCTTATGTGCTTATTTTGTCTTGTATTTCTTTTGCTTTTTTTTATTCATTATCTTTAATATTGCAGGTGGATTAATCATGGGTGTTGGTATTGAGACATCATCTCATCTTTATGGATTATTTCAGCATTGCTGTGTTAGTTATGAGTTGGTGACAGCAGATGGTAGCTTGGTCAAATGCTCAAAGGTAATTGATATAGCTTCAATCACTCGTCTCCTGTTATCACCACCTTTAAATATTGCTTGATTAACAAAAATCTAGATGCTTAGCTATGTCTTTATTGATTATCATTACTAAATAGGTGGTCAGTTTTTAGTATAAAAAATACTAACAGCTTTATTATTCCCTCTTTTATGTATATAAACAGTATAAATCACATGAGAAAAATTAATGAAGTTTTGTTGCATTTTCCCGACATCCAGCAACAAGACATAAAACTGTACTCAGGTGCCAATCGGGTATAGCGAACTAAGATGCCTCGAAAAACCGTCATTTCTTCAAGTATGATAATAAATTAAATAAGTAAAAGATTTACAATATAATATTGTCTTCGCCTATATATGCGATCCATGTGCCAGGTGAAATAGAGTTCACCTGTTTCATTGACTTTGGCATATGGAGAGTGATACTGGAACATGCTGCTGGGTATAATATAACAATTTAGCTTTGAAAAAGTTGAGTGGTGGACCACCATCCTGGATGCCCCCAAAGATAGGTCTTCATTACACTGACATTTAGTACAGACATTTAGTACCCACATCTTCAGCACAGTAGTGAGTAGTCACTGCTAAAGCTGAGTACCCACAGCTTTATCACTCAGTACATAAGGCTTCAACACTCAGTACCCACTGTTTCAACACCGAGTACCCTTAACAGTGGCAATATGTAGCTACAGCACTGTCATTGGTAATCCATAGCAGTAGCATTTGAGTACAACAGCAGTAGCACGAAGTACAAAAATCAGAAACATTGGTGGAGGTTAACTTTCCTGTCAACTCTCCTAAGCTTGAGTTGTAGCTTGCACAAGACTTATGGTCACTATCTGCATCAGCTCCTCTTATTGCCTTTACATCCCTCATGGATCTTCTCCACTTTTTATTAATAGCAATGTGCAGAGGCTTAGCACGGGGGTGCGGACCGCACCAGGTGACACCATTTAGGGGGAGGACACCACGGCAAAAAATAGAAAAAAAATTTGAGGGGGAGGGGTGCAAATCAAAAATTGAAAGTTTGTCCCAGTGAAGGGTCGCTACACCTCTGGGGGTGACACCACATTAAGTGCCGCACCAGGTGAACCCAACTTCGCAATGCCACTGACAGTGTGATTGCTTTGTTTGCTGGTTTGTTTATCAGGGGATATCCAAGTACATTTGTGGATTTCTTTGTGCTGGAATAAGCTGCCTTCTATAACTAGACCATTTTCTGAACAAATCTCTTTAAATCTTTGACCATTGTTATTTGCCTCTCCTAGTCCTCTCTACCCATGCAGTTTGTTAGACCCTATCTTCGCATTAATGTCTCCCATGACTAATAGAATGTCATGTTGTGAGATCCTGTCAATGTGGTCTTGTAGAGCAGGGGTCTCCAAACTTTTCAGTCCGAGGGCCGCATTAACTATCAAATTTCAGTTCGGGGGCCAGTTAGTTACAAACAAGTCTTTGATTTTTCTGAGCAAAGTTCCTCAGCCATCACCAACAAACGTTTTTTCCGTGGACAAAAAGATCGCCACGTGCCGGATGAGACCCCTGTTGTAGAGTGTAGTAGAACTTGTCTTAGTCTTTTGCTTGTTCCGTCGGGACATAGCACTGTATTATGGTAATCTTTAGTGTTTTTAGTAGCATCTGGCTCTGAGAATGTAAGATTTGATTGCTTCCTACCCTTTTAGACTTTTTCTTGATTTTTTTTATTCATGATAATACAAACTCCTTCCTGGTGTTGATCATCAGATCTCCCAGAATAGATAACAGATTCTCCTGATCAGATTGTCGTCAGACCTAAATTTTAAGCCATCTTAATCTGTGTAA
The DNA here is from genome assembly GCF_028476545.2 of Physella acuta. NCBI lineage: Eukaryota > Metazoa > Mollusca > Gastropoda > Physidae > Physella > Physella acuta. Next base: position 368,979 of record NW_026731695.1, read on the forward strand.
TTTTTATAGTCGTTGATTTTACAAAATATATCTCATTTACTGATTGAAAACTATTGCCAAGATGACTTTTCAACTGCAGTTAAGTAACAGATTTTAACCCCCTCCCATTCAACTCGTAGGCCTCTTTTGACCATTCAACGTATATCTTTACCAATTCCTGTAAAATTGCAGAATTGAATAGCCTTTAGTGGCACGCTAAAAGAAATGCATAATAGACAATATATTTTAAATGTTAAAAAAACTAAACTGCCAGCTGAAGTAGAGATCCTCCAGTGGAAATGGATTGGCCACACACTCAGGAAGCCTGTATCCAGCATAACAAGGCAGGCCCTCTCCTGGAATCCATGGGGCAGGAGGAGGAGAGGCATACCGAGAAAGACCTGGAGACGTGACCTGAAAGAAGACACCAAGATTGGATACACCTAGGGACATTTGGAGAGACTAGCCCAGGACAGAGGTGCCTGAAAACTCTTGTCAGCAGCCTATGTCCCAGGAGGGACGACAGGAAAACCTAACCTAACCTAAAAAAAAAATTAGCAGTTCAAAAATAAGTATATGATTCTGGCATCTTATACATTTTTTTATTAGCAGTTTTAAAAAGGTGGTCCTTTTTTGTGTTAAAACACTTAATTAAATTGTTGTCATTTCTGAGTATGGTCAAAGAGGCTGAGTTCAACATAAGTCATTATAGTGATCACTAAATTGCTTTAGGCCCGGTCAAAAATAAAGGTCATTTTCTTCATTAACATTGCACCACCAAGCTTTTCTAAATTGATTTTAGCAAGCTTTGGTTCATTTAAAAAAGAAAAACATGTAACTACTTAATAAACAATTTTGTCAGTCTAGTTTTTATAGTTCATTTCTTCAGTATATATTTATTATTAATGCTAGAACAAATTGCACCATGCCAGGGCTCGGTCGGAATCGCCTGATTATGTTAAGTGAACCCCTAAAATACTACTTATCCATATTCTATCACAATCTTTAAAACGAACGTATGCGTCATATTGCTAATGGGATAGCTCCGGGTGCCAAATTGCACCATCGGGCACCAGCGAACGCGCCTGATTCAATTTAGTGATCTGAACAACTAAACGCTCCATCTTAATCTTATAGTCTATTGCACTGTTTAAATTAAACGTAGGCACCATAGCGCTCACGGGATAACCCGGGGCACCACCCATGCGAAATAAAAATTATTATTTTTTTTTTGCAAAACCTCCCCAGAAGTGTTCTCACAACTTCCCAAAGTTTCATGGCGATCAGATGAAAGGTGTGGCAATGCATAAAAGACAAATAAAATCTGACTAAATATATTAAGAGGGTTTCATAAATGCTTTACCAATCCTATAAATTATATTCTTAGACGTTGACCTTGTTTTCTAAAACTGAGTTATTTACATGTAAACAATGCCTGCACTTGGATCATATTTATAGGGGCCAGGTTTACCTATACTACCGCTGAAAATACCCAGGGTGCCAAATCGCACCCTGCCAAGGTGCCGGGGAACTCAGCTGATTAAATTAATTGAACAACTAGAAGGCCCCATTTTATCCATCCTTGGCGTTGAAATATCTCTTTCTGTTAACATTGCTATTTCAGTAACAAGGCTTTCTTCCATCCCCTCTACACTTTCACTCTATACCCATTTAAAAGGAAGCTACTATTTCTCTATTATTGTGCCTGTACTTGTCTGGTCAAATAATTGTCCTTGTTGTGTTTATGAGATGAGCAGTCAGACCCTTCAAGGTTAGAGTTCAAGCCAGCCTGTGTCCATGAAAGCTCTATTTTTTTTTTTTTTTTTGTTGAGCTGATTGGCAGAAGTGTTTGCACGTCTGACTTGATGCATAGAGGGCGAGGCAATTTGGTGCGCTTGAATTAGTAGGTTCGAATCCCATTGGGCTTAAACTGTTCTGTCTCTACTTGGACAATATTCTGTATCTTTGTCTACCCCTGGCTTTGAAAATCACTTTCTCTTTACATGCTGTTTAAAACAAACATGTGCCACAGCGCTTACAGGAAAGACCAGGGCGCTAAATCGCACCCAGCCGGGGGCCGCTTGTGTGAAGTTGAATTTTTTTTCCACCTAGAAACCTTCTTGGGAGTATTCTCATCTCTCATCAACTCCCCAAAGTTTCATGGCACTCGGATAAACGGTTTCAAGCAGAATCGGACTTTTATTTTTTTATATACCGTATATACATTAAGAAATGCCAACCTCCAGGGGCGCCACCCTTGAGAAATCAAAGAACTTTTTTTGATGAAACCTTCCCTGGAGTGTTCTAATAAATTTCCCAAGGTTTAATGCGGATCGTATGTACGATGTCAATTTGCAATCGACTTATTTTTTATACACTGCATATAAAGAAAAAACAAATCGCGCCATCCCTGCAAATTTGAAATATTTTTCACACAGAAACCTCTCCTGGTGTATTCTCAACAATTTCCCTAAGTTTCATTGTGATCAGATGAAAGGTGTAGTAATGCATAAAAGACAGACACACACACATACAATGCTTTATATATATATATATATATATATATATATATATATATATATATATATATACACTAGCGTACCCGTTGCCGCGGGGATTGAAGAAGAGTTTCATCCATACGTTACCAATCCTATATTCTTAGACGCGTAACCTTGTTTTCTAAAAGTGAGTTATTTAAATGTAAACAATGCCTGCGCTTGGATCATAAATACTGGGACGCGGGTTTACCTACACTACCGCATGAAAACCTTATGTGTACATTAATCACTCACTGAAATAATCAGGTAGATTACACTTCAGTGACCACCCATGTGTCATGGACGTAAAGGGGCGCTCAGGAGCATCCCATCACACCTCCCCCCACCCCCGCTCGATTAAACTACAGCAAAAACGACACGTACTGCCCCTGGCTCCTTAAAACTAACAGGCGCCATCGTGTCAAATAGCACCCCAGTTAATAATCTAACCTTGGTTAGTTTTTCTTATTAAAATAAAACAACGTATTACATGGCCCTCAGCGGTCCATGTGAGCCTTTGGGGGCAGATACTGAAAGTTTTGTTTGCAGCCAAATCTCACCCTACCAGGGCGCCGGCGGACACGCCTGATTCAATTTAGTGAGTGTCTGTAACGCCACATCCTATCCATTGTCCATCATGCTGTTTAGACCCAACGTAGTCGCCATAGCGCTCACGGTAAAGAACAGGGCGCCAAATGGCATCCTGCCGGGGGGCCTCCCATACAAAATTAAATCCCCCCACCCCCGCCCCCTCTCCCCCCCCCCCCCCCCCCCCCCCCCAAAACCTTATCGGGAGTAATCATCAACTCCCTAAAGTTTTATGGCACCCAGATAAACTGTCGAACTGCAATCGTCTTTTATTTGTATCAACCGTACATATAGAAAAATCGAACTCCCGCGGCGCGGCCCTTGCGAAATTAAAAAAAATTTTTTTTTTGCAGAAACCTTCCAGGTAGTGTTCTAATCAACTCCCCAAAGTCTCATGGCTATCGGATGAACGGTGTCAAACCAAAATTGACTTCTATTTTTATATACCGTACATAGAGAAAAATCGCACCCTCCCGTGGCGCCGCCCTTGCGAAATTAAAGATTATTTTTTTACAGAACCCTTCCCCAGAGTGTTCTAACTAATGAACTCCCCAAAGTTTGATGGCAATCGGATGAACGCTGTGAAACCGCAATCGACGTTTATTTTTAATACACCGTATATAGATAAACTCGCACCCTCCTGTGGCGCTGCCTTTGCGAAAATAATGATGACTTTTTACAGAACTCTAATCAAGTCCCTGAATTTTGATGGCTATCGGATAAACGTTGTGAGACCGCAATCGACTTTTATTTTTATATACTCTATATAGAGAGAAAACAAATCACGCCCTGCCAGGTTGCAACCCCTGCAAATTTGAAAATGTTTTTAGCGCAGAAACCTCCCTAGGAATATTCTCAACATCTTCCCAAAGTTTCATGGCGATCGTGTGAACGGTGTCACTGTAATTCACTTTTACTATTTTTATATACCATATATAGAGAAAAATCGCACCCTCCCGTTGCGTCGCCCTTGCGAAATTAAAAATGATATTTTACAGAACCCTTTCCCAGAGTGTTCTAATGAACTCACCAAAGTTTGATGGCGATCGGGTAAATGGTGTCAAACTGAAATCGACTTTTATTTTTATATACCGTATATAGAGAAAAAACAAATTGCGCCCTACCGGGGCGCCACCCTTGGGAATTTGGAAAAAAAAATTCCGCAGAAACCTCCCCAGGAATATCCACAACTTCCCAAAGTTTCACGGCGATGTGATGAGAGGTGTAATAATGCATAAAAGACAGACACACACACAAACATACATTGCTTTTTATAGATAGATAGGATAAGATAATATAAGATAAGATAAGATTAGATAGATAGATAGATAGATAGATAGATAGATAGATAGATAGATAGATAGATAGATAGATAGATAGATAGATAGATAGATAGATAGATAGATAGATAGATAGATAGATAGATAGAAGACTAGCCGTCAGTACCCATTACACATGAATCATAGGCCTATATATTTTTAAAATGTTATACACGTTTGAGAAAAATATTTTATAACGCAGTTATTGATATTTGTCAAAATGCAATGTGCTTCTGTACGATTTTAGTGACAAAGCAAAGAAATAACTAAATAGCTAAAATTCCGACTCATTTAAAATAACATAGTCTACCAATATCTATTAGAAAAACCAAATTTAATACATTATTAGCCAAATAACATAATAGTTAACTGCATTGTTAAACATGTGACGTCATTGTTTTATGCGTTCTTGGCACAATCAGAAACTTTTCCGGTTGCATGATTAAAATTGTGTTCCTACATTCGAATATGCTTTCATTTTGCTTCTGTAGATAAAATTTAGTTTATACATTCCCCATATTAATTTCAACAAAAGTTTGTATCTCCATATATTCTCCATATATTGTTGAACTTACTAATCACATAGCCTAAAAATGTTGTGGATAATCACATAGCCTAAAAATGTTGCGGATAGTGAGAGAGAAGTGCGCACATGGGCTTTTATGTATAAGGATAGATAGGTACACTGACTGAGGCATATTAAATAAATGTTTTTACTTTTAAAATAAATACATTACTGGTTCTAGCGCCATTAATTATTTTGACACGAAATATTTTCTTTATGGGACCATTGAATTGCATATAAATAAGTTACAGACTGCTTACCTGTGAAGAGCTATGGTAATTCTGTATTTTGATATAGCCAGATTACTATGTGTCATTTTTTTAAAAAAGAAGCATTTTTGACAGATTGTGATGAACCCCTGCACCTGTCTGATTTAATGTGTTTCAAACCTGCATGTTATAGTCGTATCATACAGGTTACTTAGATTCAAAGGCTTTGTTCCCCTACATTTTGATATACTTAACAAGTATGCTCTTTCATCAGACATTTTTTAATGGGATTTTTTTTAAATGTACAAATTGTGTGTTTTTAGCGCAATTTCCATACTGGACAATTGCAATTATTAACTCGTCATTTCTGGATGGATGAATGAATGGATGTGTGTCCGCAGCTTTAAGTCGTATCTCCTCCTCAACGAAGCAATATCTAGGACTAGTTCCAAAAGCAAATATGTTAAGCAAGTTCCGAGGATGATTGTGGGCCAAAAAAATTCCCGGAATTCCTTCCTGGATTTCCCGGAAAAGCCAAAAAACCTCGAAAAAATGCAGTTTTTGGCCCATATCTCTTCAACCAGACCACTTAGCGACTTGAAACATTTACCAACCAATTCCTGCCATAATTTAGAACAATATTGCCGAAGAAAGTTTTCAAAAATATCCTTTCGTTTGGTCACAAAAAATTAATTAAGAATTTTTAAACTGAGCATCGTGTAGGTCTAGGATGATATTTTTAATTTAAACTGAGCATCGTGTAGGTTTTTAGCGCTCTGTTACAAAAAATTAAAAATTGTTATGGATAACATAAGGAAATTGCGCTTAAATTGTCACTAGACTTTTTATTAACTTGTTTTACTTCCCTTTTTAATGTTATCAAAAAGTGAGAAAAGCCAATTTCATTGCAATTAATTTAAATGATGTACTTATTTTTTTAGGTTTGAGTCTTTTCTCTGAGTTTTTTTGTTGAGTTCAAAAGATTGACTTTTAGTCATATACTTTGACAGATATAAACTCTCAAACATGGCACCTTTTAGGGTGTTGAAAAAAAAAGTTAAAAACAAACTTTAAAAACATAAGTTTTTTACTACTTGAGATATATGAACAAATTAAGTACCCACCATCTTAGAATCATGAGTTCTTGAGATAGCTACTTTAAAAAAAGCCCTATTTTAAGACTGAATTGCTGTTTGTAAAGAAATAGCATGGTATTTTTCTTCCATAGGACCCATAAAAGTATTCGAATTTATTTGCCACTAGTGCAAATATTAGTTTTAAAGACAATGGACTTTTTATATTTCACTATAGAGAATTGCATATTAAAATGTCAAAAGAGATTCCTGTAAAAACAAATTGGCTGATATTTTTATTTTTTTCTAGGATGAGAATGCAGATCTATTTTATGCTGTACCTTGGTCTCATGGAACATTGGGATTTTTAGTTTCTGCTGAAATAAAAATTGTTCCTGCTAAAAAGTATGTCAAAATGGAGTATCACCCAGTGCACAGCCAGCAGGAGCTAGTTCATCTATTCATGGAAAACACTTGTTCCAACAATCAGTTTGTTGAAGCATTAGTCTATTCCAGTGAAAAATCTGTTTTTATGGTTGGAAATATGACTGATGATGCTGAGCCTGATATGGTAAAATATACTTATAAATGAATGAAACTAAATCTTAACTTTAAGTATTAATTGTGTATGCAACAGACAGAAAAAATTGAGATGTTTTTAAACCGATTATGCTGTCTTTATTTAAGTACATCCATGTATGAGATAAATGGCGGTTGAGGGAGAAATACAACAGGAGCTAGGTTGATAGTGTTCTTTTTGTCTCCAAACCAATGCCAAAATCACTGTCTCAACTTTAAATTTAACCAGAAAGAGAAAAATATTATAGAAAACTTATTTTTATCCAGAATTGGCATTTTAATCAGATTAAATCTTAACCTGCATGTTGTTACTGCAAATTAATACTTAATATAGTCGAAGTCATAACCCTAAACCTTGCACATAAGCCCAAACTTGACAAAAGTCACATTTAGACTATAAGTAGGAGGGGGGGTTGCCTCCACCCACCCCGAAGTATGTCTTATGTCTTCCGGCCCCCTTCAACGAAATAGCATTTATATAGAAGATTAATATTTTTACCAGTATCCACCCCTCCCCAGAAAATAGGTTAAAATAGCATTAAAGCACTTAAAGTATTGTATAAATCTTAAGTACATAAATGTTTAGTTCACTCAGTTTATTGTACTTAATAATATCCAATATTGATCATTAGAACTCATGATTTCAAACAACCATTATTGTATCATAATTTTTTTTTAATATTGAATATTGTAGATTAATCCCATTGGAAACTTTTGGAAACCATGGTTTTACAAACATGTAGAGACATTTCTTAAAACTGGAACCTGTATTGAATATATTCCTTTAAGACACTATTACCATCGACATACAAAAAGCATCTTTTGGATGCTGGAGGTAAGAAGCAAGCATTTATGAAACAAATATGCTAGTATTAATTATTAGCTCTTGTTATAAGCTTTTATTCATGTTTAATTACAGTCTGTTTGTGGTTTTGCAGGAAATCTAATTTTTAAACCCACTTCTAAATATTCTAATGTAGTGTAGATGTAGCATTTTCGTTCAAACTTTCAAGAAACATTTGTTGCTCATTAAATCCTTTACTTATTTGAATGACCAATGCTTTTAGTAAAGAAAGCAGGTTTATTTTCTTTTTTCAGTGCACTAAAAGCTCATTGTTGTGTATATTTTTTTTAAAGCTTAATTCAGATTTGGAGATAAGATGTAGAAGCTATGTAAAAATATATATATATATAAATCAATATATTTGAAAAAGATTCAAATTAATTAACTTAAAAAATTGATCAACTCACCAAGTTTACTAATCACATTGTTTCTCATTCTCCTAGTTCTTTTTCTCTACTTGACTTTTATTTACTTTTAATGTTGTTTATCATTAATTTCTTTTTATAGTTTACATGTTATTTCACCACTACAATTTTTAAAGTGCATTTAATTAAAAATTTTTTTTACAAATGGCTGCTGTATTTGTTTTTTAAAAAAAAGTCACAGTGCCTGAATAAAATATTGTTGCATATGCAGACAAGTTTTTTTATATTATTATCTTGTGGCAATGGCTATAAAGCATCAAGTCAAAATCAGTTTTTAAAAAAAAAAAATAATTTCAAGTGCCATAGTAATTAGTTTTAAAGACAGTGGACTTTTTATGTTTCAGTATAGAGTTTAGTGAATAGCATATTAAAATGTCAAAAAAGATTCTCGTAAAAACAAAATGGCAAAATGGTAACTGATTTATATCTGAGAGATCTGATATATATATGTGTGTGAATATATCATATGTGTATATATGTATGTATATATATGTGTATACATAAATGTATATATGTATGTATATGTATATATACCCATTATATATGTATATATTTATATATTCTTGTAGGATATTATTCCATTTGGAAATAATCCAATATTCAGAGCAAGTTTTGGCTGGATGGTACCACCTAAAGTATCTCTTCTCAAACTTACTCAAGGTGAGACAATAAAAAACATGTATGAAAAATATCAAGTAATACAAGACATGCTGGTCCCATTGAAAGATCTTGGAAAGAGCTTAGATTTCTTTGATAAGGAGCTAGATGTAAGTATAGGCTGTATATTTCTCTTGATTCCACTTGATAAGAATAAAACATTTTTAAAATCAATAAAGAATTTAGAAATGTTTAAATTGCATTAATTAATTTTAAGCTTTTCAAAATTGATTTTTAGAGAACCTAACTTTCAAGTTTTTTAAAAATTATTATTTAAGCTTTACCCTTTATGGATTTGTCCATTTAAATTGTTGGACCAACCTGGCTTAGTTCATCCCAAACATCATCAAGATGAAATGTATATAGATATCGGAGCTTATGGTACACCTAAAGCTAAAGGTTTTTCAACTATACCATCAACTAAAAGACTGGAAGACTTTGTTGGTAAAATTAATGGGTAACTATGCTGATTGATTACTTTTTAAAAATATACAGTGGTATTTCAATTCTTAATGTCTAAAAGCTAACATCATGTGATTAAAGTTGACTGAATTAGGGTACGGGCTAAAAAAAATTTTAATGATGATAACAGTTTTAGTATATGGGTAATTAATAATTTTACTGCAGTTTTTGTAAAAATAATAAAAATATCCACAGATTTCAGATGTTGTATGCAGACTCATATCTCAGTCGAGATCAGTTTCGTAGCATGTTTGATCACAGTCTTTATGATAAGATGAGAAAAATGCTCGCTTGTGAGAAGGCTTTTCCAGAAATTTATGACAAAGTAAATCGCAATGCTAGAACTTAATACATACAGGCCAGTTTTTGTACCCTTTTCATTCTTATTAAAAATTAATGCACAGGTATTTATATATTGCAAATCAAAATTGTACAAAAAAAAGTTTGAAAAAAAAAAATAACAAACCATAAAGATTCTCTTACTCTTTAGTATATTGTTTGTTATTGTGCATTAAAAACCATTTTAGAAAGACCTTTGTGTAAGATACTTATTGTAACTCCTTGCATTTTGTGTATTGTAGTTAGGACTTATTACTTTGATCAAGCTTAACAGCTATTTTAATTTGACCTCTGTCTGCCACTGATATTTAAGCTATTACAGGTGTAGCAGCTTATCTTTATATTGGGCTACGCTTACTGCAAATATACTTACATTTTTCCCATTGTTACATGGCTTAGGCGATCAAGCAAGTCATAATTTAATTAAATATCTGTGTCTATACCTCCATTGTATCTCAAATTTAACATATCTGCATGAATTGATTATTTGTATGTATGATAAGCTTAGTGTTCTAAGAAAAAGAAATCTAAAGAAAAGTTATTTAACTGCCCTGCACTCTTAAACACTTTCTCTAAAACACAATTTTTAATTTTTACTGTCTATTAACTGGGTAAAATTGTATTTTGTTACAGGTTGATAAATGTGTAACATTCAGAATTCATTAATATAATTAACATTTAGAATTCATTAATACATTTGTCAATAAAATGTTTTTATACTTGATATACTTTTTTTATACTAAATTTATATTTTTCTTTACACTCCATAAGTAACTTAATACTATTTTAGTTACTATATATATATATATATTATAAATATATATTTATGTAAAGGAAAAGAGAGCCCAATTTAATAATTATACAACTTTACAAACGTGTTTGAATTATAAATTTATTTTATTAAAGCAAAATTCTAAGTAGATGTTTTTCTCATGTTTAAATTATATAATTTTTTAAATGTTATTATCATAGTATTCATTTTACTTTACCAACTATTTAAGTTGTTAAATAGGGGTCATCCATAAATGACGTCACGCTTTTGTTGAAGATTTTTACCTCCCCCTCCATTCTGTCACAAAAAGCCAGACAACCCCCTCCCCCCCTAAAATGACGTCACACCTCAGCCTACAACCCCCCTCAAATTTGCAGTTGAATATCTTTTTAAACAGCGATATTTTTCCAGAATCTTGTCTGAACTCATTTATACAATTTATTAACACAGTTTTCTGAAATGCGAAATAACGTCCAAATTCGATTTCTAACATTGCTTTTTTATAATGCAAAAGTTTGACGTCGCACCATCTGAACCCCTCATCACACACCGTCACAAAATTATGGACCCCTCCCCAATACGAGTGATGTCATTTATGGACGACCCCTTACCAGTAGTTTGTGAAATGTACAATGCAATTATGTGAATATTTCTAACGATATATATATATATATATATATATATATATATATATATATATATATATATATATATATATATCATCACAAAGTTAAGAAAATTATAAAAGTATATTTGCATTGATAAAATATTTTTCACTTTATAATTACTGTGTCAATAAAATTTTGAACAAATCACTTTAAATTTTGTTACTATACTTGTATGTATATTCTACATAGGCGCCTACACGTATAAAAATAAATGGAGGAAAAATAGAAAATAGAGGTTGGATTGTGAGTCTCACTATTGCTAAGTCTTGATTTTGAATCTTATGCTGAAGTCTATATGACATCTCTAAATACACTCAGCTATAAAGGGTATCTTACTCTTTTTAGGGAAACTAAGGTGGCTGGGCATTGCTATGAACACACTTGTAAATTGTATTCCTAGGTCATTGAAACAGAACTGCCCCATGTGACTTTGCACAAACAAGAAGAGAGATAGAAAAGATCCAGATTACTGATTAGTTTTTTTTTTATAACTGCAATAGTTAGCCTATAACTATAATACGTTTCTATTTCATATAAAAAGGATTCACCAAGGAGTGTATTCTTTGATATGCAGAGATGAATAGATATGTATATATGTTTTACAGTTGTATACTTTTTCACTAATGCTATTATCTATTTTAACACCAAATATAGTTTTAAACTTGGTTTTAGTTAATTTTGTAGTTTTAGTTTGTTTTAAACTTTTAAAAAAATGTTGTTTCCTATGTTTGTGAAAATTTTAATAGGTGCCCACATATGTATGAGCACGCCTCATAATGGTTCCAGAAATATTTGTATTTACTTGTATTGTGTAAATTTGAAATGCCTTAGTTAAAATGTGTTTATAATATTGCTGAGCACAAGAGCACACTTTAAATGTGAAATTAGTGCTATGAAGCATAATTTAGATATGAATAAACAGATGTAGATTTACATGTCTTGATAGATGTTTGTTTTTTAATTTTATACTAAGTAGGCTACAAAGTCCGTATGCAGTCTGGATAGCCTGGAACTTTGACATGTGAATGTCAGATAATGTTTTTATTCAAATCAATGTTGTTTTTTAGGGGGGGGGGGGTAAAAAGTTTAATTTTGGGAAATAAAACGTTTCTAAGATGTGTGTTGTAATTTTGATTGTAGGAAAAAAAGTCACAGGAAAAAAAAACACAAGAAAAAAAAACACAGAAAAAAAGTCACAGGAAAAAAAGTCACAAATATATATTTGCATGATATTTGTTAATACTTTTATGTATTAAATATTTAGAGAGTGCAAATTAACTTAGGATTAATGTAATGTAATGTGTGTAGGCTGTATACGCATAGGAATTTTTATAATCCATCTTAAAATATTTATTATGAAGTATGTAGATTGTAATTATTTTAAACTTAAGATTAGTAGCATTTAATAGAATGCTCCAAAGTCCACGGTTTTCATCGTGTTTTTTTTTTAAATACCAATATTAAATTACCGTGAAATGGTAAGTTCATCTGACTTTCTGCCCTCAACTCATGGCAACAATAGTTATGTTTAGTTCAACCACCTTTACTGCCCACATTTATCACGCTCATTACATAACAAAACTTAGGATCAAAACAGAAAGCCGACAAGGTTCAAAGGCTGTCATTGACGCGTAACGTCAACAACACAAAATATGTTCGGACAATGCCTACTGAGGAGAGGCCGACCAGAGAATAGCCTACGGCAAAATTTGCCTAAATTTCTTTTATAATTAACTTTTCTACCGCGTATTTAAATAAATACGTAACAAGTTGAGATTGTTGTGTAAATTATCTTAGAGTATTTTTACTTACAATTGTTATAAATCATTATGCTTTTAACGTCTATAAATAATTTATGCTATCAAAAAATACAACCCACAACAATAAACATACAAAATTTTAAAATTCTTAACAAATTAATAAAAATATTTCTAAAAAGATTTTTGTGACTTTTTTTCTGTGACTTTATTTCTGTGACTTTTTTTCCGATAAAATTTTTCCACTGTGACTATTTTTCTGTGACTTTTTTTCCTAGCAAAAACTGACTTTTTTCTGTGTGTTTTTTCCTGTGACTTTTTTTCCGTTTACCGTAATTTTAGTGTATCGGTGACGTCATTATTGTGTATTTTTTCAGCATGGGCTTTTTAATTCTATTTACTTCAGAATCAATGACGTCATTTTATTGTGTGTACTTTTGCGGCTTGAGAATATTTCCGATAAGTACCATGTTACGTCACGGTCAGAGTTTCTTCCATGCATCTACCCCAGGGGTCTCCAAACTGCGGGCCGTATGCGGCCCGCGAGGTCCTCTCATCCGGCCCGCGGAGATATTTTTATCCACGGAAAAAAAATGTTTATTAGAGGTGGCTGAGGAACTTTGCCCAGAAAATTCAAAACAATTTGAAAATATAGCTTTGGGTGCAACTACCGTTGCCCACCGTGTTACAGACATTGGTGAAAACGTTGTGGCTTAAATAGCGAAAAATGCAAGCAAGTTTTGCAATTTTTCAATTGCAATGGATGAGTCGCTGGACAGCTGTTCCACTTCTCAACTTCTTGTGTTTATTAGGGGTGTGGATGAAGACAAGAACATAACAAAAGAGCTGGCTTCCTTAAATAGCATGTATGACACTGTTACCGGAGATGATATATTCAATGAGTTGAAAAAGAAGCACTGATTATAACTTAGTCCGGACTAACCTGTTACCTTAATGTTGGTGGAGGTAAAAACAAGAAGGGCATAAAGAAAGGCTTGGCTGGACAAGCGAAGTAGATGTGTAATGAGAAAAACATTCTACAATCAATGTACCTGCACTGTATTATTTATTCACAAGCAAGCTTTGTGTGCTTAATATGCGGACAAAAACAGTGTACTGAATCATGTGTTGGAGATGGTGAATTATAAAGGTCACATATTCATATGGACTCAACCATATATATTTCAGAGACATGTTGAAAGATACAAACACAGAATCGCAAGATTTACCAGTAAGATGGCTAAGTTGTTAGAAAGTTCTGAGCCAGTAGCGTACGCAGGGGGGGAGCAGGGGGAGCGGCCGCTCCCCCTCTGGCCATTGTCAGCAAAGTGGCGCCTTTTTGGAAACTCAAAGTTTTAAACAATGATATTTGTTTAAAAAATATTTTTGGTCGGCACATCTATGTAAATCACAAGATTTCTTTTCATGCAGCAATAAAGCATTATTGTACTAGTCTAGTAGTGTCTACGTTTACAACACGTATTAACAGCTGCATCAGTTTGCCATTCTAAAAATAACCATTAAGATGCATTGCAATGTTTAAAAAACCTCTATTGTAGTACCACTTTTGTACCCATAAAAGTATGTTTAGTGTCGCGTGACTTTTTTTTATCCCCCCCCCTACCCCTTTCTCGACACCAAGTTCACCCTCCATCATTTAACTGACCGCTTGACCGTGTGAGTAGCTATTGATCACCCTACCGGTCAGATAACAGTGTTACAAAGTGCGGTCTGTTTGTCCAACGCCAATGGTGTTTTATGCCTTGACGGTTCGCCGTCCATCTCCATTGAACCACTTATCATTATGTTAAAAAAATGATCTTTAAAGAACACAAAAAATCGATTGATTACTTTACATGTATGATCTGAAATGCAAGTCCTATATATTGGTTATCTGTAGGCTATTTATCAGGATTTTTTACTTGTAATCTGAAAAGCTGGGTTTTATACCAACTCTTATTAAAAAAAAACTTTCATTATGCTGTAATACTTTAGCATTTATAATAACAATATATTTAATTCTGATTGTAGACAAAATATTTTTGTAAAACCGAATAGCGTTAAGCTACTTTATTAGATTATTAAGTAATTATTGAGTTGTTTTGATATTTATAATTAAATGTGTAGACATATACATATTTATATTAAAAGAGTGATTATTTCCCCTTTTCGCTAGTCTTGATGTCCCAAGAATTATTATGTAATTTGTTTTACAAGGATTACAAAACAGATTATGTTGCGTTCATTGTTTTTGGTTGTAGTGTGTGTATATTTGTCTTTTGTTTAGAGTGATTTTTTTTGTTTTGCCAGCCTACATTTTTTTGTTTTCTCGGCCTACAATGTGTATGTTTTTTAAATTTCTTCAGAGTGCTACTTTCAATTTATTTTACATCATAGCGAAGCAACAACATACAGCTAATATATATATATATATATATATATATATATATATATATATATATATATATATATATATATATATATATATATATATATATATATATATAAAATACACGTATATAGAACGTGTTAAAAATTCGGCGCTTTTTTTGCTCTTTTCGCTCCCCCTACAACGAAAACCTGGATACGCCTCTGTTCTGAGCAGAGTATTTAAGTTAAGAAAGGAAATAGGTGACTTTCTAGAAAAGAAAGCAAGCCACTGCCATTAATGTCTGAAGAAAAGTATAGAAATTGGCCTATGCTGCAGACATAACACGACATATAAATTTTCTGAACCTAAAAAAACAAGAGAGGTAAATTTAGTTTCTGATCTATACACCCACCTAAAGGCCTTCAGATCCAAACTTGTCAAGTTTTTGGAACAAGTACATGCCAACAACTTGACGCACTTGCAGCACTGCAAGGTCTTCATGGCTGAAGCTACAGCTCCCCCCCCCCCCCCCAAGTCATTTGCATGCAAGATCATCAAAAAAAACCCAGCTGCCGTTCCAGTAGCGGTTTTCTGACTTGGATTCAAAGGCAGAAGAAGTGAGACTGTTTCAAAACCCATTTGAAGCAAATGTGGCCAGTTGGCCAGATGAACTGCAGGTGGAGGTCATTGCATTGCAAGCAAACGACCTCCGTAGAGACTAGCTCAAAGAAGGACGGGCGGCTTTATATGCGTTTTTGGCCCAGGAGGACTTTCCTAAAACTTTTGCATCAAAGTACCTTCAAATTTCGGGACAACATACCTGTGTGAACGTACATTTTCAAGAATAAATACGTGAAGAACAATTTGAGAACAAACTTGGACCTGGAGTGTGTTGTCGGCCCCCGAGAGTGTTTCTTTCAGATTTTTTTCCTCCGAGTGCGGGAGTTGACGGCGACACTTTGTATTATATATTTGTATATATTTCTATATTTGTATATATTTCTATATTTTATATATTTATATATTTCGTGGGGGGGGGGGAGTAGATATTCTTCGAGGGGGGGGGGGGGGGGCGCTCTACCACCCCGAAGAGATGACTGAAAAAACTCTGGCCCTTGAGCTGATTTTTTTTATAGTTAATGCGGCCTCGGGCTGAAAAGTTTGGAGACCCCTGATCTACCCGAACGAAATGAAATTTATATAATTTATATAGAAAATATATACTTTTAACAGTGTGTGTCGTTCTCCCTCCCTCCCCCCCCCCCCCGGAGAAAAAAGTCTGGAAGAAACACTGGTCACGGTCGTGGGAAGTTTATCTTACTTGTGTTTTCTCTAGAGCGTTCCCGACGGACAGTCAGACAGAATAGCTAAACTATTGTTAACACTAACCTTTATTCTTATTCTCCTTCTTTACATAAAATTTAGTTTACAGATTTAAAACATCAAGCATATTATTTTCTACAATAGTCCGTATCTTTAATTATAATTAGTTCTCCGTATATCGCTGAACATTCTGATCCAATCGATATGTTGCGGCAGCCGATCAAACACTATTTTCTATGAAAGACTCAATGAAATTATCAATGACAGAGTCAATGATAACTACCGCTCTCCTGTATTTTTCTCTTAAGAAACTCAATGATAAAGCGTTAGTAGTTATAAAGAGAGAGAGAGTTTATCAAAACGGAAATAATTCAACTCGTTTAATTAATAAAGCGTTAAACGTAATTATTAATTCTTAATTTCTCAGCGATTGATACAATTGTTTAGGGACAGTTAAACTATTTTTTTTTAAATATAGATCCTCGATCTTCATTTATAATTTATTAATTAAAATAAGATTTTTAAAAAATAATTAAAACAGGTCTTTGTACTATATTATTAAAAAACAACAACTAATGAATATAATAAATAATTTTGACTATTTTTCATTCTAAACCTATCGAATATCTTTTTTTAAATGCAAGGTAATCTTTTATAGAACCTACATGATTAACTTTTCTTCTAATAATAAAAAAAACTCTAAATAAAAACTATTATCCCTACAAATATTAGAGTAGTCTCCCTTGACAGTTTCTATTCGAATGTATTTTGTGTTAATTTTCGTTATGAAATACAGTTGACTTTTTACATAAATTATATAAGAAAACAATCTATCTTTGTGTATATTTATTTAAAAAAAATATTATTACAATAATTAGAATAGGTGTTACTGGTTAAATAGCAATTATTCTCATTCTAAATCTTTGGCTATCGAGTTTCATGGGTTTTTAAATTTAAGATTATGAACACATTGGCTTGACGAAAATGATTATATACACTTAAATACATACTAAAATTTACTTTTGTTAATAAACCTACACTATTTTATGCACACATACAAAAAAGAATATTTTAGCGGCAGTTACAACGTTAAAAAAAAAGGAAACTCCTTTATATTGAATAGTTCTACGTAACAACAAAAATGTAAAAATACATAGTCCTAGAGCACACTAACACACACATATATACATACGAAGATATGTGTGTGTAAGTAGGATGTGAGGTGTGTAGACAGGCGGGGTAGAAGGAAAGCAGTTTGGCAGGAATAACGGTAGGTAGGAAAGTAGGTAGGCAGGCAGCAGCGCAGGCAGGTTAGTAGATAGGTAGGTACGTAGGCAGGGAGTTAGGTATGTAGGTAGGTGGGCGTAGGTAGGAAGGCGCCTCACTCGGTATAGTGAGCGATTATAGTAGCCCATCATATTCATAGCGTTTCGCAATTATTAAAACGAACAAAGGTACCATAGTACTCACGGGAAAACCCGGGGAGCTAAATGGAACCCTGCCAGGGCGCCACCAAATCGAATTTTTTTTCGTAGAAACCACCACAGGGGTATTAGCATTAACTTCTCAAATTTGAATGACAAACGAATGAAATCTTTGATAATGCTTAAACAAACAAACCCACATATTCGTTTTTGGGGCGCGGGTTTGTCCACACTGCCGCCTAGACGCACCAAGGCTCACTGTATGAAAGCCTTGAGTGTACGTTAATCAACCTCTGTAATAGTGAGGTAGAACACACATTGGCGACCGCCCATGTGTTAGAGACGCGTCCCTTGGCGCTTCAGGGAGCCACTGGTTATATTTCCGCAGGGGCGCCCCTAATTCGGTTTAATTATAAAATGTCGTGTGCCACCGTGTCCCTATTGTAGGGTGCTCTTTAAGGAGGCACTCTCTGTAGAGCCCGGGGCGCTCGCTGTCACCAACTGCCAGGGCGCCGGCGGGCGCTCATTATTCTACTTAGTGAACATTTATAGTAGCCCATCTAAACCGTAGTGTCGCCCGAGATGGGTCTTGGCCGCTCTGGGCCACTCAACCGCCGGGGAGCTGGCGGATGAACCTGGTGTAGTTTTATCACTGAATCTCAGAGGCGTAGCACCATTCCTGGCGCCTGGGGACAAATTTTCAATTTGGCGCCCCCCCCCCTCCCGCCGGAGACAAACTTTCAATTTGGCGCCCCCTCCCCGTATTTTTTAAATATTTATAATGCAAAACTATAGCTAAAATGAGCTTTTACATTTTTCCAACCATTTTGGCGCCCCTAGGGTTGGCGCCCGGGGATATATGTACCCCCGCCCCCCTCGCTGCGCCTCTGCTGAATCTAGTATTACCTATGACCGCAATTGATGAGATAGCCCCTCTGGATTCCCCTCTGGATTCTGAGCTCATAATCGTATAATGAGAAAAATCGAACCCTCCCAGGGTGCCACACTTAAGAATTTTTTTTTTCTCGAAACCCTTTTCAACAACTCCCCAATATTTTATGACTCTCGTACGAACAGTGTCAAATTGCATCTGGCTTTTATTTTTATGGAGAAAAATTGCATTGCTTCCTGTCAGAGACCCCAGATCGATTGGGGCGCCAAAAGGGGTAGTCTAGACAATTTTTTTTAAATCCTCATTCATCAGTAAAATTTAAGAAAACAGATTTATACATGACTGATATCCTCAATTATTTTATATAGGGGAGTGTATGTAGGGAGGGGCGCCTTTTTGCCAGCGTTTGTATAGGGTTGGCACATAATTGATAGTTCGCCCCGGGCGCCGGAATAGGTTGCTACGTCTCTGCTTCCTGCTAGGGATCCGCCCTGGCGAAATCTTTCCGGGGGGGGGGGAGCGTGCGGACACTGTAAAAAGTATATTTTTTTTCTATATAAATTCCGTTTCGTTCGGGGGTGGGGGGTCAATAGACTTTCTTCGGGGGGTGGGGGGCTCTGCTTCCCCCCCCCCCCCCCCCCCCCCTCCGAATAGATTCCTGGAAAAAACTCTGTTCACAAAGTTTTATGGCGATCCGATGAAAAAGATGTAGTAATTCATATAGGACAAACAGATAAACACTTTCATTTCTATAAATATAAATAGATATATAGGGCCTACTTTAACTAGTGTCCGCATACCCGCACCCGGAAACTTAGTCACAATTTTCTTTGTTACATTTGAACCCTTTAGGTTAATCAATATTAACAAAATTGAACAAGATGCAACAAATAAAGTTAACCAAGAAATTGAACAAGTAAAATTCACGTTATCTTTTTATTGTTTTTAGATATAGAGTAGTAACAGACTACCTACAGGTCCTAACTCGCGACGAGGTACACATTTGTATTAAAACACACATCTAAGACATTTTCCATTTAGGTGGGTTTTGCAGTACAGTGGTTTCTTAAGTCGTGGACAAGTGATTGCGCTTATCGCTGTTGAGTAGCTATGTATTCTGTCCTATATTAGACACATTTGTAAATATCTGTCACAATATGGGCATAGAGATGATGTAACGATAGCTTATCTTTGCGGACGACGCTAAACTTTGGCATCGACACCACGGCCTACAAGTTCAAATTCGGTCCTTCAGAAATGTGTGAAGTCTCTAGATTAAAACTACTTTTCTCTTTTACGTGCCTACTGACCACATCACATGTATTTGTTCTGAAAGTCTAAAAACAGAGGCACAAATATATCGTCTAGACTTGTGAGGTCTACAGATTATGTATTTTCACAGTTATCTAAGCCTTTGCCTGTTCTGACTCAAAGCCTTATTCTTTCTCTATCGACGCCTTGCGTA
Organism: Physella acuta; assembly: GCF_028476545.2. NCBI lineage: Eukaryota > Metazoa > Mollusca > Gastropoda > Physidae > Physella > Physella acuta. The sequence goes on from NW_026731695.1 coordinate 389,227, forward strand.
ACATGGGATTGGGTTTTTAAGGCGGCATAAAGCTTTATGTTGTTCCTTTTTGAGTACACTAGATTAAAAACTAACGTTTTCAGATGTTTAACCACTACTTAATCAGAATAATGGGTCAAGATTTCACTTCTTGGTTTTGGGACACGTTAGTTGCCGGGGTTGAGCTAATGTCGATAGCATAAGGACTGTACCTTGATGCGGGCGTTTTATTTGTTGCCCATCGAAATAATTGAATGGTTGATGGGGCTTCTTCAAGGGTTTGATTTGCCGTAATGTTAATGATATCATGCATGTGAGGCTTTTCTAAGAAGAAAATGCGTTAAAACACTTTTTAGTTATGCTTTTTTAAAATAGGCCTATATTTTACGACAACATAATCGTAATGAACTATAAAAAGAATTTAAACAACTTTAGAATACACCTGTTTCGGCTAACATGAATGTTATTCTTCAAACTAGTAATGTTAAACGTGTCTTTTTCGCATGTTCGACTTAATATAAGCAATACAGTAAATTCCGATAACGTCCATATGCATACAAGCAATGGCGTAGGCGAGGAGGGGTTTAATAGTGATTTAATAATGATACTTTCTTAACCCTCTACTGGACATCATGTTTGGTACCTTGCCCCCGACAACTGGGTGGATTTGGATTACACCCAAGTTTTACTTCATAGTAAATGGCTTCAGTTTTAATAATTGGAGTTGGTAGCAACATTGACACAGTTGAAGGTATTCAAAACAAGGTGGCCAATAGAAATCACATTAATTAGTATAAAATTTACCATTACTAACAATAGGCCCTACTTAATTGTTTAATGTCAGTAGCGTAGCGAGGGGGGGGGGGACATATGTCCCCGGGCGCCGACCTTAGGGGGGAGACGGAAAATTGAAAGTTTGAGGGGGGGGGTGCAAATGAAAAGTTCGAGGGGGGGTGCAAATCGAAAGTTTGAGGGGGGGGGGGGGTGCAAATGAAAAGTTCGAGGGGGGGGGGGGTGCAAATGAAAAGTTCGAGGGGGGGTGCAAATCGAAAGTTTGAGGGGGGTGCAAATGAAAAGTTCGAGGGGGGGGTGCTAATGAAAAGTTCGAGGGGGGGTGCAAATCGAAAATTTGCTCCCAAGGGGGCGCCAAATTGAAAGTATGTAACCGGGCGCCGGGAAGGGTCGCTACGCCTCTGTTTAATGTTGCTGGATATTAAGCCTGGTAGGTATTTATGTTTATTAATTTGTACAGAAACAAAAAAAGGATTCCCAAACAAAGTTTTATTTTTCAGAAATAAAGAAAATAATACAAATCAATAAAGAACAGTTTTCAAAAGAATTTGTATAAAAGTAATTATTATAAAATAAGAATATAGCATTGCATAGATAAAAATAAAATACTTGACACAAACAATATGAGGAATATTTTTTATCAGAGAAGAGAAAAATACATGATGTAGTTTGAAAATAATAATGTACAGAATGTAGCTTTTGCAGATTAAAATGAAAATTCTCATGCCTATATAATTTATTGAGTAAATGAAGCAAGGCCCAAAACACTAGGCTAAATAATATGCATGGGACAGGCATTGAAAACTACAAATTGCATATAATGAAGGTTACCCTATTTTATTGGCTATATCCACCACAGTAAAGATAATTGTTCTCGGCACATGTTGTCATTTCTTGTTTTCTCGTCACATGTTGCCATTTTGTGTGTTCTGGGAACATGTTGCCATTTTGTGTTTTCTGGGCACATAATGACATTTTGTGTGTTCTGGGAACATGTTGACATTATTTTGGCTGTGTTCTGGGAACATGTTGCCATTATGTGGCTGTGTTCTGGGAACATGTTTGTTTCATTTTTAAATATTATAATAAAACATTTTTAGAAATTCTATATTAGGAATTGTGTATATATATAAATTTATATATTTTATAAGACAATTGGATGAATTATAATAAACAGCAAAAATGATTCAAATAAGTTTAGAAGTATTTGGCTTGATGTCCCAACAGTGAACTGTATTCCGAGCTTGTTTCCCTAGTGATAACCCATCTTTTTTGTGCCACCCTTCCAATCAAGTATCCAGCTTTTTCTTGGCCTGTATCATAAGCCTGTGTCATAGACTTCCTTGACTTGTGTATCACAATATGATTTTGAATGTTTTTCTGTAAATGAAATAAAGGCAAAATATTATGATACATTCTTTTGTGGAACTAACAAGAGAAATAAATTACAAATTAATATTACTATCTCTACTATTTCTTTACTATAACTAATTACTTTCAAAAGATAAAGCACTGAACATGATGAATAACAAGAAACAAAATTGATCAGCAAAGATAATTATAGATTTAAAATTTTGTTCATTCATATTAAAAGATTAATGAAGTAGACTATCAATATTTACCCTCTTGATTGCTGATACTTTGATTTGATGTCTTTACTTTAAGCTTACACATCAGTCTCTGTGTGGTAAAATATGAAATAATATGCTTCAATAAAACTGTTTAAGTATATTAATTACATTAGATAAGTACATAGTTTTGAGGTCTACAACAATATGTGTTTCAATTATCATTTAAATATAATACCCGCTATGTTGTACAACTCACTGATTTATTAGAATTTAAGAAAAGACAATAATTAATACAATATTTTGGTTTAAAATCCATTATATTTATTACAAAAATATAATGTTATCTCTTGCTATAATAATTACTTTAAATAAAATACTTAAAAAAAAACTTTTTAAAAAACCACGTTTTTCTTGTGACAAAAAACGTGGGTACGTTCACCATCAAATTTCCCGACCCATCTGCCCGACCCACGTTTTTTGTCATCAAATGTATGTAAATAGTTATTTTCTACTTTTTAGTCCACAAGAAAAACGTGGTTTTTAAAAAAGTTTTTTTTTAAGTATTTTATTTTCTCCTTTTTAGTCCGTTGCTACACATGAAAAACGTGGTTTTTAAAAAAGTGTTTATAAATACACGGACTAAAAATCTTGAGCGACCAGGATTCGAACCTAGGTTGTCGCGGCCACAACGCGAAGTACTAACCACTATACGATCACGGCCAGCGCGCTCACATCGATTGGGGCCAAAGTAACTGTGTCAATAGGACTGCAGTCTTGTCGGTATCTTTAGAAATCATGTCCTCGATTTTATGGTCCTTGGGGCGTAATTAAATTAAGCTAATTACGGTCACTAATTGCTAGTTTTTATGATTGCATCTGAAATTGTTAGGCGAAAGTAGCATGCATGCCAAATTTCAGGTCTCTAGAGCAATCAGAAGTGGGCTAATTTTCGATGTCAATTTTAACAACAAACATCCAAACAAACAAACAAACGCGAAGCTGAGTTAAGAAAAACGTTTTAAAAATGGATTATGCCTACAGTACAGTTACCTGGGGATGAAGCTAGGCACAGTGTATAGTCCACAGAGACTGATTAATATCCATTGTAATTGAACATCAGTTGTAGTTATGAAATCTGGATGGCCAAACACACACTCATAGTCCTGAAAAGCAATTTACACATAGATTAGCAAGAATATCTCACCAATTATTAAAGCTAACCCCTATTTAGTGCAATCCATCAAAGTAGTAGTATTTTTGTTAAGTTGTAGACACAACACAAAGTAATGTTTGTTCTGTGATTTATATACTTTAATAAAATAGCAATCAAATTAAATAAATAAATAAATAAATAAATAAATAAATAAATAAATATATATATATATATATATATATATATATATATATATATATATATATATATATATAAATATATATATATATATATATTCATTGTAAATTTTAGTTAGGCCTATGTCTTGTTATTAAATTTATTTTATTTACTCGACTGATCTAAACTCACTTTATTTAAACATAATATAGTGGATAAGTATAGTGATTTTATTATTCAGCTGTAAAAAGCAGGACTAAAAAATTTTAAATAGTAACTTTGGGAATGAACACATTAAATTCTATTTATTTCAATTTCTATGTCTTTCTAACCCTGACTCTAATTACCATTTATTGGAAAACCTGAACCTTTGCGATACCATGTTATAATATATTATTTAAAAAAAGAGGTTACCACTAATTATTAAAATCAATTGTTTTTAGTATTAACTGAGCAGCATACTATCTGTTGCTATTATCATCACCAGAAATCCAGTATGTTGGTAAGGTTTAGTCTCTAAGTTCCCTACAGCCTCTTTCCTCTTGAGTGCGGAAAACACTGAAATTATTAGGCCTAATCATTATTTCATTATGCCTAATAGTTTAAAGGTAGTATTAAAGTAGTACTAAATAGTACGAGTCTTAGTTACTATAGGTCTAATGAATATTATTATTGTGTATGCTTACATGCTTTAAGTTTTATCCACAATATTGGTATATAATATATAGTCTATAGTATATAGTCTAAGCTATAGAGTATAGAGTATACTATTAAGGTCTATAAGCCTAAATATAACAGCAGCTTGAATAATGCTCATTATCATGCATTCACTATAAACTTTAAAGATAAACAAATATTTCAATTCAATTTAATTCTAACTAGTAATAGTAAATTAAGTAAATAGTAAAATAGGCCTTTTTCTTGCGGTAACAAATTTAAAGTAGGGCCTATAGGGCAGTTATAGTATAGGCCTACTATACTTTAACTACGCTTCTAAAGTGCAACTGCTCGACCAGACTGTACAGATAGTTTTGTCAGAGTAATAAGGCTAAAAGCGTATTTTGATCCCATGGTGCTGCTACAATAGAATAAATCAAGTCCATAGCCCAACTATTTAGCCAAATTTAGGTAGACTAATTGCATTTTGCATCATTCTGCTGGCGAGATAGCGGTGGGGGGGAGTAAAAATCTTCTTCCAAGTAGTCACTTTGCAAATATAAAGCAAGTAAACTTTCCTCTACTCTCTAGTAACTAATCAATTAAATTGCAATAGTATTCTTAAGGGCCTAAATATTCTAATTAATTAAAATGTCCTACCTCCTCTTCTGTAGGGCCCTATGCCCTATATTTTTCAAACATTCTTTTAGGCGGCATTATTTGGATTAGGCTATATTTTATTAGACAGGCTACTACTAATGTAAATGCGGTAATTACTACACAGAGTAGCCTAGTGGATCTGTGTTAAATCAAAGAAAAGTTTTTAATTCCTGTGCGATTTGTAGTGAGATGTAGGCTAAATTGTTTTTTTCAAAATGGCGGAAATTAGGATGAAATTTCGTTCGTTGCTCCTGATTATAGATTTAAAATACCCCGAGTCGGAGTCGAATTATATAGGCTTATGATCATTGAATTAGTCATGTGATCTACACAGGAAGTGCTATTATATCAATGAGTCACTCAGTGATCCGATCAATGACAGAATCAGAGATAGCCATTCGCATGGGGTGGTTGCGGAGAGAGAGAGAGAGAGAGAGAGAGAGAGAGAGAGAGAGAGAGAGAGAGCACCCCATGCGAATGGCTATCTCTGTATCTGTCAATGATCGGATCACTGAGTAACAAATAGATATACCCGCACTTCCTGTATGGATCAGCCAACTAACTCAATGATAATTGCTCCGTCTCTAAGCAGTTTGAATCTATAAATAGAATAACAAAAGGAAGGAAACGAAATTTTAACCTGATTTCCGCCATTAAAAAAAGTAACATGAAACCTACAGTTCACGACACATCGCATAGGAATTTAAAATAAATATTAGGCCTATAGGTTTAATACATATTGCATAGAATATAGAAATTTAGATCTAGTGTTCTGGTTAGTAGTTATTTCATGTTTATTAGATTATAGTCTAGAATCTAATCATACGGCTGCATAAAAAGAAAGTTTGAAGGAAATAGAATAGGAATCTAGTTCTAGAGAAGCGGAGGTAAGAAGGTTAAATTAGTAATTTACATGATTTTTATTGTAGTTTCACTGTTTGTTAGGCCCAATTATTAAATCTTTAGATCAGAGGTCCAGCTTGATCATGTGGGGTATCTATTGTGGTGCATTGGAATGAAAAGCCCACATACTTAAATATAGAATCTAGTAGGCCTATACTATAACTGTACTGCCCTATACTTTAAATTTGTTGCCACAAGAAAAAAGCCTATTTACTATTAGGCCTATTAGTTATAATTTAATTAAATTGAAATATTTGAGTATCTTTATAGTTTATAGTGAATGCATGATAATGAGCATTATTCAAGCTGCTGTTATATTTAGGCTTATAGACCTTAATACTCTATAGCTTAGGCTATATACTATAGACTATATATTATATACCAATATTGTGCATAAAACTTAAAGCATGTAAGCATACACAATGATAATTATCATTAGACCTATAGTAACTAAGACTCGTACTATTTAGTACTACTTTAATAGTACCTTTAAACTATTAGGCATAATGAAATAATGATTAATGATTTCAGTGTTTTCCGCACTCGAGAGGAAAGAGGTTGCAGGGAACTTAGAGACTAATCTTTGCCAACATACTGGATTTCTGGTGATGACAATAGCAGCAGATAGTATGCGGCTCAGTTAATACTAAAAACAATTGATTTTACTAATTAGTGGTAAGCTCTTTTTTAAAATAATATATTATAACATGGTATCGCAAAGGTTCAGGTTGTCCAATAAATGGTAATTAGAGTCAGGTTTAGGACTATAGTTTAATGCTTGGTTAGTAATATGCATCAAGTTGGGAAAGACATAGAAATGGAAATACATAGAATTTAATGTGTTCATTCGCAAACGTTACTATTTAAATTTTTTTAGGCCTGCTATTTATTGCTGAATAATAAAATCACTATACTTATCCACTATATTATGTTTAAATAAAGTGAGTTTAGATCAGTCGAGTAAATAAATTTAATAGCAAGACATAGCTAAAATTTACAATGAATATATATATACATATATATAATATATATATATATATATATATATATATATATATATATATATATATATATATATATATATATATATAATTTGATTGCTATTTTATAAAAGTATGTAAATCACAGACCAAACATTACTTTGTATTGTGTCTACAACTTAACAAAAATGCTACTACTTTGATGGATTGCACTAAATAGGGGTTAGCTTTAATTTAATAATTTGTGAAATATTCTTGCTAATCTATGTGTAAATTGCTTTTCAGGACTATGAGTGTGTGTTTGGCCATCCTGATTTCATAACTACAACTGATGTTCAATTACAAGGGATATTAATCAGTCTCCGTGGACTATACACTGTGCCTAGTTTCATCCTCAGGTAACTGTACTATAGGCATAACCCATTTTTTAAAGTAATTATTATAGCAAGAGATAGCATTGTATGTTATAATAAATATAATGGATTTTAATCCAAAATATTTTATTAATTATTGTCTTTTTTTTAAATTCTAATAAATCAGTGAGTTGTACAACATAGAGGGTATTATATTTGAATGATAATTGAAACACATATTGTTATAGAGCTCAAAACTATGTACTTATCTAATATAATTAATATAGTGAAACAGTTTTATTGAAGCATATTATTTCATATTTTACCACACAGAGACTGATGTGTAAGCTTAAAGTAAAGACATCAAATCAAAGTATCAGCCATCAAGAGGGTAAATATTGATAGTCTACTTCATTAATCTTCAATATGAATGAACACAATTTTAAATCTATAATCTTTGCTGATAATGTTTGTTTCTTGTTATTCATCATGTTCAGTGCTTTATCTTTTCAAAGTAATTAGTTATAGTAAAGAAATATTAGAGATAGTAATATAAATTTGTAATTTATTTTTCTTGCAAGTTCCACAAAAGAAAGTATCAAAATATTTTGCCTTTATTTCATTTACAGAAAAACATTCAAAATCATATTGTGATACACAAGTCAAGCAAGTCTGACCAGCATTTTGATACAGGCCAAGAAAAAGCTGGATACTTGATTGGAAGGGTTGCACAAAAAACATGGGTTATCACTAGGGAAACAAGCTCGCAATACAGTTCACTGTTAGGACAGCAAGCCAAATACTTCTAAACTTATTTGAATCATTTTTGCTCTTTATTATAATTCATCAAATTGTCTTATTAAATATATAAATTTATATATATACACAATTCCTAATATAGAATTTCTAAAAATGTTTTATTATAATATTTAAAAATGAAACAAACATGTTCCCAGAACACAGCCACATAATGTCAACATGTTCCCAGAACACACAAAATGGCAACATGTTCCCAGAACACACAAAATGGCAACATGTTCCCAGAACACAGCCAAATAATGTCAACATGTTCCATGAACTCACAAAATGGCAACATGTTCCCAGAACACAGCCAAATAATGTCAACATCTTCCATGAACTCACAAAATGGCAACATGTTCCCAGAACACACAAAATGTCATTATGTGCACAGAACACACAAAATGGCAACATGTTCCCAGAACACACAAAATGGCAACATGTGCCGAGAACACAAAAAATGACAACATGTGCCGAGAACAATGCCCCTTACAGATGACATGTTCCCAGAACACAGCCCGTAGTTGGTCTGCCATAAAAAGTTAACAATACTTTACTTTTTCCTTAACAATTTTACAAGCAGGTAGTAAAGCCATAAATCTTTACTGTGGATATAGCCAATAAATAGGGTAACCTTCACTATATGCAATTTGTAGTTTTCAATTCCTGTCCCATGCATATTATTTAGCCTATGGTTTTGGGCCTTGCTTCATTTACTCAATAAATTATATAGGCATGAGAATTTTCATTTAAATCTGCAAAAGCTACATTCTGTACATTATTATTTTCAAACTACATCATATATTTTTCTCTTCTCTGATAAAAAATATTCCTCATATTGTTTGTGTCAAGTATTTTATTTTTATCTATGCAATGCTATATTCTTATTTTATAATAATTACTTTTATACAAATTCTTTTGAAAACTGTTCTTTATTGATTTGTATCATTTTCTTTATTTCTGAAAAATAAAACTTTGTTTGGGAATCCTTTTTTTGTTTCTGTACAAATTAATAAACATAAATACCTACCAGGCTTAATATCCAGCAACATTAAACAATTAAGTAGGGCCTATTGTTAGTAATGGTAAATTATATACTAATTAATGTGATTTCTCCTGGCCACCTTGTTCTGAATACCTTCAACTGTGTCAATGTTGCTACCAACTCCAATAATTAAAACTGAAGCCATTTACTATGAAGTAAAACTTGGGTGTAATCCAAATCCACCCAGTTGCCGGGGGCAAGGTACCAAACATGATGTCCAGTAGAGGGTTAAGAAAGTATCATTATTAAATCACTATTAAACCCCTCCTCGCCTACGCCATTGCTTGTATGCATATGGACGTTATCGGAATTTACTGTATTGCTTATAAGTCGAAAATGCGAAAAAGACACGTTTAACATTACTAGTTTGAAGAATAACATTCATGTTAGCCGAAACAGGCGTATTCTAAAGTTGTTTAAATTCATTTTATTGTTCATTACGATTATGATGTCGTAAAATATAGGCCTATTTAAAAAAAGCATAACTAAAAAGTGTTTAAACGCATTTTCTTCTTAGAAAAGCCGCACATGCATGATATCATTAACATTACGGCAAATCATACCCTTGAAGAAGCCCCATCAACCATTCAATTATTACGATGGGCAACAAATAAAACGCCCGCATCAAGGTACAGTCCTTATGCTATCGACATTAGCTCAACCCCGGCAACTAACGTGTCCCAAAACCAAGAATTGAAATCTTGACCCATTATTCTGATTAATTAGTGGTTAAACATCTTTAGGCATCTGAAAACGTTAGTTTTTAATCTAGTGTACTCAAAAAGGAACAACATAAAGCTTTATGCCGCCTTAAAAACCCAATCCCATGTTACGCAAGGCGTCGATAGAGAAAGAATAGGGCTTTGAGTCAGAACAGGCAAGGGCTTAGATAACTGCCAAAATACCTAATCTGTAGACCTCACAAGTCTAGACGATATATTTGTGCCTCTGTTTTTAGACTTTCAGAACAAATGCATGTGATGTGGTCCGTAGGCACATAAAAGAGAAAAGTAGTTTTAATCTAGAGACTTCAAACATTTCTGAAGGACCGAATTTGAACTTGTAGGCCGTGGTGTCGATGCCAAAGTTTAGCGTCGTCCGCAAAGATAAGCTATCGTTATATCATCTCTTTGCCCATATTGTGACAGATATTTACAAAAGTGTCTAATATAGGACAGAATACATAGCTACTCAACAGAGATAAGCGCAATCACTTGTCCACGACTTAAGAAACCACTGTACTGCAAAACCCACCTAAATGGAAAATGTCTTAGATGTGTGTTTTAATACAAATGTGTACCTCGTCGCGAGTTAGGACCTGTAGGTAGTCTGTTACTACTCTATATCTAAAAACAATAAAAAGATAACGTGAATTTTATTTGTTCAATTTCTTGGTTAATTGTATTTGTTGCATCTTGTTCAATTTTGTTAATATTGATTAACCTAAAGGGTTCAAATGTAACAAAGAAAATTGTGACTAAGTTTCCGGGTGCGAGTATGCGGACACTAGTTAAAGTAGGCCCTATATATCTATTTATATGTATAGAAATGAAAGTATGTTTATCTGTTTGTCCTATATGAATTACTACATCTTTTTCATCGGATCGCCATAAAACTTTGTGAACAGAGTTTTTTCCAGGAATCTATTCGGAGGGGGGGGGGGGGGGGGACGCAGAGCCCCCCCACCCCCCGAAGAAAGTCTATCGACCCCCCCCCCACCCCCGAACGAAACGGAATTTATATAGAAAAAAATACTTTTAACAGTGTTCGCACGCCCCCCCCCCCCGGAAAGATTTCGCCAGGGCGGCACCCTAGCAGGAAGCAGAAGCGTAGAAACCTATTCCGGCGCCCGGGGCGAACTATCAATTATGTGCCAACCCTATCCAAACGCTGGCAAAAAGGCGCCCATCCCTACATACACTCCCCTATATAAAATAATTGAGGATATCAGCCATGTATAAATCTGTTTTCTTAAATTTTACTGAAGAATGAGGATTTTTTAAAAAATTGTCTACCCCTTTTGGCGCCCCATTCGATCTGGGGTCTCTGACAGGAAGCAATGCAATTTTTCTCCATAAAAATAAAAGCCAGATGCAATTTGACACTGTTCGTACGAGAGTCATAAAATTTTGGGTAGTTGGTGAAAAGGGTTTCGAGAAAGAAAAAAATTCTTAAGTGTGGCACCCTGGGAGGGTTCGATTTTTCTAATTATACGATTATGAGCTCAGAATCTAGAGGGGAATCCAGAGGGGCTATCTCATCAATTGCGGTCATAGGTAATACTAGATTCAGCAGAGGCACAGCGAGGGGGGCGGGGGGTACATATGTCCCCGGGCGCCAACCCTAGGGGCGCCAAAATGGTTGAAAAAAATTAAAAGCTCATTTTAGCAATAGTTTTGCATTATAAATATTTAAAAAATACGGGGGGGGGGGGGCGCCAAATTGAAAGTTTGTCTCCGGTGGGAGGGGGGGGGCGCCAAATTGAAAATTTGTCCCCAGGCGCCAGGAATGGTGCTACGCCTCTGAGATTCAGTGATAAAACTACACCAGGTTCATCCGCCAGCTCCCCGGCGGTTGAGTGGCCCAGAGCGGCCAAGACCCACCTCGGGCGACACTACGGTTTAGATGGGCTACTATAAATGTTCACTAAGTAGAATAATGAGCGCCCGCCGGCGCCCTGGCAGATGGCGACAGCTAGCGCCCCGGGCTCTACAGAGAGTGCCTCCTTAAAGAGCACCCTACAATAGGGACACGGTGGCACACGACATTTTATAATTAAACCGAATTAGGGGCGCCCCTGCGGAAATATAACCAGTGGCTCCCTGGAGCGCCAAGGGACGCGTCTCTAACACATGGGCGGTCGCCAATGTGTGTTCTACCTCACTATTACAGAGGTTGATTAACGTACACTCAAGGCTTTCATACAGTGAGCCTTGGTGCGTCTAGGCGGCAGTGTGGTCAAACCCGCGCCCCAAAAACGAATATGTGGGTTTGTTTGTTTAAGCATTATCAAAGATTTCATTCGTTTGTCATTCAAATTTGAGAAGTTAATGCTAATACCCCTGTGGTGGTTTCTACGAAAAAAAATTCGATTTGGTGGCGCCCTGGCAGGGTTCCATTTAGCTCCCCGGGTTTTTTCCGTGAGTACTATGGTACCTTTGTTCGTTTTAATAATTGCGAAACGCTATGAATATGATGGGCTACTATAATCGCTCACTATACCGAGTGAGGCGCCTTCCTACCTACGCCCACCTACCTACATACCTAACTCCCTGCCTATGTACCTACCTATCTACTAACCTGCCTGCGCTGCTGCCTGCCTACCTACTTTCCTACCTACCGTTATTCCTGCCAAACTGCTTTCCTTCCCCGCCTGTCTACACACCTCACACCCTACTTACACACACACATATCTTCGTATGTATGTGTTAGTGTGCTCTAGGACTATGTATTTTTACATTTTTGTTGTTACGTAGAACTATTCAGTATAAAGGAGTTTCCTTTTTTTTTTTGACGTTGTAACTGCCGCTAAAATATTCTTTTTTGTATGTGTGCATAAAATAGTGTAGGGTTATTAACAAAAGTAAATTTTAGTATGTATTTAAGTGTATATAATCATTTTCGTCAAGCCAATGTGTTCATAATCTTAAATTTAAAAACCCATGAAACTCGATAGCCAAAGATTTAGAATGAGAATAATTGCTATTTAAGGGGGCAGATACACCCAGAACATGGTTACCTTACTAAAAAATTTACCAAAAAAAAACTATTAGACTTACAGTTGCCAAATTTGGTACCAGTATAGCTTACATAATCTATTATATGGCAAATGTAAGGAAATAAGTTTATGTATGAAGTAAAGATTTTTTTTTTAATAATTTTAAAATGTAAGTCATCCGCGATATAAAAAAAATGACCCCAACTGTAGAACTAATTTAAACCAAAGTATCAAGTACACAGCTGTAACACTTTCCATGCATCTAAAAGACATGTATGGCTATGGTATGAACCAGTCTCATGTTACTAACCATTATGGTTTGTCCAGGACACAAATTTGAAAAATGTGCTAAAATTTTGAGAAAACAGCAGAACATAGCCCTACATATCTAAAAAAGTATAACACCTAGGTAAAAGATTTTGGTTCATACCATAGCCACTACATCAGGGAATGTGTGTGCAAAGTTTTATCACAATCGAACAATAATTGTGGAAAATAACTGGAAGACAATTTGCAAACATGTCGTTTTTCGCAAACTTTTCGTATACTAAAAAAAGTTGATTTTCTTCCATGAAAACAGCCAATACACTCCAGCTTAGTAAGGATGGCACTGTTTTTCAGATTCTTTCTCCTCAGCACATAATTCCTAGTGCTTTCTGACCTGACAAAGAGTCTTGAAAGCCCAAAATGCCTGTTTTTTTGTTTTTTTGTAACATATGACACATCTGCGGTTTTGCAGAATTCCAACAGAGTTATCCTGGATGTTTGTCTATCACCCTCAGCAAACCATCAGAATAGTGTTCCATAACTAAATATAGCTTCTGCCATTGCTATAGAAGTCTCCTATTATTACAGAATGATTCCTTTTCTTTTGGAATTACTTCCCTATCATGTTTGCTGAGTGACTCATTCTGGGTTTGGGTGTAGCTATTGAGTCACTTTGTTACCTCCTATGTCTTAGCAAGGACTTCTGCAGACTGGTCTTATAGCTTCAATGACTTCTGTAAGGAGGTAATAATGTGTTCTATATGGTATGACCATTGGCATTGGTGTTTTTACTTTATGCAAGTCCATTTTAAGGCAAAAAACTAATCTGACCTTTCCGCGCCTCAGCTTTGCATCACAAATGCAGTTCATCTGTTCACAATATTTAAAAAAAAAATACCAACAGCTGAGAGGATAAGCTTAGAAACAACCAGATTATCTGTTTCATTTTGTATTATTACAATTAAATATGCATGAACTGGCTAGCCCCTTTCTTTCATTTCTAAGAAACAGTTACATCAAAGACACACAAGTGTGATGAAATAGTTTCTCAGAGAATTGCTGTCTATACTAATTTATTATCACATTATCAACATAATTTTCCAGATGGTTGACTTTAATATTTAGCTTTGTTTTATTCAGAATCACCATTGAGAAGTACTTTTCCTATGTATCATTCTATTTAGTAGAATCTTGAGTCTGCATCAATGTATATTATTTTTTTTGTTTTGACTTTGTGGGTGTGTCCACCTGGTTACCAAATGTAAACAAACTTTTATTTTTATTTATGTATTTTTATTACTCAGCAAGGTAGTCTGTTTTATTTTAAATAAACATAATCTATGTCTTTTTCTAGTTTCACTAGCTGTAGATTGCATATAACAATCTTTTATACTTAGAAAACTCACTTTCTATATTAGTTTAGTTTTAGTAAATTTTAATACCTCAACCGTGAAATGTGTCATTATTCCAAGTATAAAATAATAAAAATATTAAATAGGAAGTAGATCTATTTTGAAACAGGGAGTAGCTAATTATTCTAATAGTAAAGGGAGTGTTTATTGTTTATATTTATTATTATATCGTTCGTTTCCGAGTGTTGTAAAAGGCTTGCCGTCCGACATTTTCCCCATTTTTTTACATTCTGACGGACTACCCCTACCCACTTTGGAAGCTAATAACTAAAAAACTACTTCACTCAGGTCAAATTAATGCATACAGACGGATAGAGAAATGGATTCTGAATAAAATAACATTCACCATACAACAATATTTGAAAAAAAACGATTTTTCTATGATTCTGGGTGTACCTGCCCCCTTAACCAGTAACACCTATTCTAATTATTGTAATAATATTTTTTTTTAAAATAAATATACACAGAGATAGATTGTTTTCTTATATAATTTATTTAAAAAGTCAACTGTATTTCATAACGAAAATTAACACAAAATACATTCGAATAGAAACTGTCAAGGGAGACTACTCTAATATTTGTAGGAATAATAGTTTTTATTTAGAGTTTTTTTTTATTATTAGAAGAAAAGTTAATCATGTAGGTTCTATAAAAGATTACCTTGCATTTAAAAAAAATATATATTCGATAGGTTTAGAATGAGAAATAGTCAAAATTATTTATTATATTCATTAGTTGTTTTTTTTTAATAATATAGTACAAAGACCTGTTTTATTTATTTTTTAAAAATCTTATTTTAATTAATAAATTATAAATGAAGATCGAGGATCTATATTTTTAAAAAAAATAGTTTAACTGTCCCTAAACAATTGTATCAATCGCTGAGAAATTAAGAATTAATAATTACGTTTAACGCTTTATTAATTAAACGAGTTGAATTATTTCCGTTTTGAAAAACTCTCTCTCTCTTTATAACTACTAACGCTTTATCATTGAGTTTCTTAAGAGAAAAATACAGGAGAGCGGTAGTTATCATTGACTCTGTCATTGATAATTTCATTGAGTCTTTCATAGAAAATAGTGTTTGATCGGCTGGAGAGAGAGAGAGAGAGAGAGAGAGAGAGAGAAGTGCGCACATGGTTAGGATATGCGTTTCTCGAGAAATCGGAAATGGCGTTAAGTAGTACTTCCGGTCAAATAAAAGTGCTCAAAATTTGAAAGAAGGCAGAGAATTGGATGTTTTAGACTTTTTTCCCACGTTTTCTTTAACTTGCTTTCGTCTCTGTCTTTCCAATCAAATCTTGCGATCGAAATTTCTGGCACTTCCCAGTTAGCTAGCGCGCTGAAATTTTCAGGGAAGCTTTGTTTTGGATGACAATTGTTATTATTACTAAATTGATCCATGGAAACATTTTATTGAGCATTTTAGACCGCTATATAATCTATATATATAATTCTCCTCTGCGAGCCGTTAGAAAACAAGCTGCAAGCGCCTCCTTACAGTCCCCTCTCTTTCTCTCTATCACTACCACCCTACCCCACCCCACATGGTCTGCTGAGCTGTGGTCACGTTAATGTTTACAAACCGTACAGCCAGGTTTAGTGACGGCTATTAGGGGCAGATAATTAAGTTTGAACCGACTTTAAACTTACATGAGGTAACTAAGAGAAGGCTGCTTTCACGGGGGGGGGGGGGGGTGTATGGTCGGGGTTAGGGGAAAGGAGGGGGGTTAGTGTTTTAAAGCAAATATTTTCAGTGGCAGCATTGGTACTGTCGAATTCACAAATTATGAATTACTGAAAGTAGAAAATAAATCAACTAAATAGCGGCGTATGATACGCCGCGGGTCGGCTCGTTGTAGTAAAAACGTGGGGAAAAAGGGACATAACCCAGTAACTGTAATTTGTGTACAACTGGTGGCCAGTATGGGGGAGACGATATGGTCGAGTGGTTGGGCACACGATTGCTATCCCACTCGACACGGGTTCAAATTTATGTGTTCTAGTCAGTAACGTATTCACACAACGTGTTTTTTACGAGTTGTCTTTTTACGAGTTGTCTTCGTTTACCCAAAAAAAAGTGAAAAGATAAAATCGATAGCAAGATTTTAATGCAAACAAACAGACAAAGACTAAAAAGTAGAAAATAATAATAATTAAAAAAGTTTTAAAAAACCCACGTTTTCTGATTGAACTAAAAAGTAGAAAATAAATGCTATACATGACAATAATGCAAGCGATCACTCTACTATAAGCGATCAAAAACGTGGGGCGCCGTGATTTTCTTACAGTTTCTAATACTGTTGACTCTCTACAAGCCCCCATAATAAAAGTCAATAGTATTATCTAATCAATAGTAATGTAACTTTTACTTCGGCGCCCCACGTTTTTTATCGCTTATAGTAGAGTGATCGCTTGCATTATTGTGATGTATAGCATTTATTTTCTACTTTTTAGTTCATTCAGAAAACGTGGGGTTTTTAAAACTTTTTTAATGATTATTATTACTCTTTCGCATAACGTCAAGAAAATATTAAATACACGCACACTGCTAAAACATATTAAAAAGATTTATGTCAAATATCATTTTCGTTTAGATTCTCAGAAAAAGTGGATACATTTTAATAACATAATAACAGTAGGGTAGAAAAATCAAATTAATTTAACTCTTTTTACAAGCTTTTATTTAACTCACTTCCTCTGTCTATCGTCAGTCTGTCTAGACCGAAACGCAGGAGTGAAAATTCGGACAGTTCTACTTGACCGATACGATTCAAAGTTGGCACGTGGGTCAAGACATGAAGACAATGCAATCTGAAACTAAATTTGATTTAATTGGATGCCTAATTAATTTTTATGAATTAATTAAAATTTGGACCGAATTATTAGGCATGTCTAACCAACCACACCACACGCGTCATCATGTTCAATAGCTGCGCCATCACGGTACGTTCAATAGCTGCGCCATCACGTTCAGTAGGCGCGCAATTGTTTTTAGTCATGTAACTCTATAGTAAATAAAACATGTAAAGTACTGGAAAAAAATTCATAAAAAACGTTTTAATAACAAGCTTTTATGTAATAATGCACTAAAAAGTAGAAAAAAAATAATTATAGACTACTATTTAAATTACTATATAGAAAAGCGAAGGGGTCTTCCTTAACATTAGTAAAGGTATCCAATAGATACTGAAGTGACCCACGCTTTTCTTTATAGTTATTTAAATAGTAGTCTATAATTTATTACAAGCTGTTATTTAACTCACTTCCTCTGTCTGTCGTCAGTCTAGATCGAAACGCAGGAGTGAAAATTCGGAAACTTCTACTTGACAGATACGATTCACATTTGGCACGTGGGTCAAGACATGAAGACAATGCAATCTGAAACTAAATTTGACTTAATTGGATGCCTAATTATTTTTTTATGAATTAATTAAAATTTGGACCGAATTAGTAGGCATGTCTATCCAACCACACCACACGCGTCATCACGTTCCATAGCTGCGCCATCAGGTTGAATAGCTATGCCATCACGTTCAATAGACGCGCAATGGCTTTTAGTCATGTAACAATATCTATATATATAATTCTCTTCTGGGAGCCGTTAGAAAACAAGCTGCAAGCGCCTCCTTGCAGTCCCCTCTCTTTCTTTCTATCACTATCACTACCACCCCCACCCCACCCCCACATTGTCTGGTGAGCTGTGGTCACGATGTTTACATTTTACAATCATAGAGACGGGTTTGGTGACGGCTATTAGGGGGCAGATAATTTAGTTTGAAACGATTTTAAACTTACAGGAGGTAACTAAGAGGAGGCTGCTTTCACGTGGGGGGGGGGGGGAGGGGGGATTTAGTGTTTTTAAGCAAATATTTTCAGTGGCAGCATTGGTACTGTCGAATTCACAAATTATAAATTACTGAAAAGTAGAAAAAAAACAACTAAATAGCGGCGTATGATACGCAGCGGGTCGGCTCGTTGTAAATAAAACATGTAAAGTACTGAAAAAAATTCATAAAAAAACGTTTTAATAACAAGCTTTTCTGTACTAATGCACTAAAAAGTAGAAAATAAATTATAGACTAATATTTAAATAACTATAAAGTAAAGCGTGGGTCTCTTCTCAAATATTAGTAAAGGTATCCTATAGGTACTAAAGTACTAAAGTGACCCACGATTTTCTTTATAGTAATTTAAATAGTAGTGTATAATTTATTTTCTACTTTTTAGTGCATCATTACATAAAAGCTTGTTATTAAAACGTTTTTTATGAATTTTTTCTAATTTTAACAAAGGAGGTAATTTAAAAATAAATTAAACTCACGCTAATAAAAAAAATGTGAATGCAAATCTACGGACGTCTTAGAAGGAATTAGTGTTGCAATAATATAATTAGTAAAATGTGAATGCAAATTATGCGGAGGTGTTAGAGAAAATTATTGTTAGAAAATTATATAATTAGCATGGATTGATAAAAGGCAATCTTTTTTACTTTCTCGTATATACGTAGTATAGAGAAAGTATTGTAATCGTGCAAAAAAAAATCGAGATTTTTACAAATCTCGACGTTTTACACCTCACTGATACGGAAAAACATAATTTTGCAATCTTGTCCGTATGTCTGTGTGTGTGTGTGTCTGTGTGTCTGTGTGTCCGTGTGTAAACACGATTACTTGAGTACCGTTACAGCTAGGTTGAAGAAATTTCATATATAAGTATTTTACCAAAATCGTAGATCCGTATCAACTTTTGAGCGAATTCCGATAACCGGAAGTGGTACTTTTTCTACTTTGAATTTTTCAAAAGCCTATAACTTGAGTACTATTTCAGATAGATAATGAAATTTGATATGTAAGTAAAACAGCTAATTCTCTACCTTC
Organism: Physella acuta; assembly: GCF_028476545.2. Taxonomy (NCBI): domain Eukaryota; kingdom Metazoa; phylum Mollusca; class Gastropoda; family Physidae; genus Physella; species Physella acuta. The sequence goes on from NW_026731695.1 coordinate 408,572, forward strand.
TGTCAAATTTTGAGTAATTTCCGTTGACCGGAAGTACTTATTTACGCTATTTCCGATTTCTCAAAAAACGCATGTAAATTTATAAAGTACTGATAATATTGCGCACTATTATGCGCTTTTTTATATGGCGTTCACTTGGTGTGCATTTCTTTTTTCTACGAGATTATATTCTATTTTAAGAAATGTGAGTATTTAAAATGGATTAAAAATCATGTCTAGAAGTCTATATCCCGAGTTGCCATCCCCTGTAGTGTTATATTAGAATATTCGAGAAAGTTTAGGGGAGATCACTCCCGGTTTATTTTATTTTATTCACTGAATGTACTGTTTACTACTTATTATTTTTAATCAACTATTCCGCACTATTATAGACGCGTCATCACGTTCATTGGGTGCGCAATGGTTTTAGTTGTGAAACTCTAATGTAAATTTTCAAAATTTTAAGTATTGGGGGGAAAAAAATGCGTTAATTGATAAGTGATAGAATCTATATGGTCGGTAAAACACGGATATTCTAAATACTGCCTTTAATTTATTTTATACACTATACGTATTGTTTACTAATTATTATTCTATCTTTCGGTTTGCGGAGAAGCTGGGGGTTTTATAGGAGAGGCGTAGCGAGGGGAGGGGAGCATATGTCCCCGGGTACCGACCTTAGGGGGCGCCAAAATGGGTTGGAAAAACAAATTGAAAATTTGCGGGGGGGGGGGGGAGGGGTGCAAATCGAAAGTTTGTGGGGGGGGGGGGGGGAGGGATGCAAATCGAAAGTTTGTCCCCGTGCGTCGGGAAAGGTCGCTACGCCTCTGTTTTATAGTCATTCACTGAGTCAGGCGCGTCCGCCGGCGCTCGGAAAGGGCGCTACGGGCTAGACTGTGAGCAATATGCCTTTATGATTGCATTTAATTTAAGATGTGTTTATGTTATGAGTGTTGTGTTTGTTTTTTCGTTTGTGTTTTTTTTTCGTTCGTTTGTGTTGTTTTTAGTTTTGTTCTTTTCCCAAGTTGGTACATTTAAAAAAGATTTACCGTGGCGGAGCACGGGATGCAGCTAGTATTTATATATGAAATTTCATCTACCTCAGTGGCGTAGGCAGCGGGGGGGGGGGGGGTTAGGGGGGTTGTATATATATATATATATATATATATATATATATATATATATATATATATATATATATATATATATATATATGGTAATCTATCGTTTCAGGTACGTAAAATCGCCCGCGACTAGCAATGTGAAAATCAGGTGACTCCTTAAATTTTAATAATTTTAATAATTATTTCACATTTTGAGGAGGATTTATGTTTTGAAAAATACAAAAATATTTCCTTGTTTCATTTATATACCTGTTTTTAAACAACTGAATTAAAACTTTTCAGTGATAAATGAAGACTAGCTATGTTTCCAAAAGATGCAACCATGCTCATTTACTATAGCAGCCATCTTGTTTATAACGCAAGATTCAGGAGAAGCCACTCTAACTTACAGATGGCCGCTTTTTATATAGCAAATCCTGCTCGCAAACACTGCTGTTTAAAGTTAATTTCTTGCCTATATTGATATATTTAGCCATTGATTTAGGTTTATTATTCATGTATCTATAATATTTGACACAAATATATCACAATATACTTCTATTAAAGCCTTGACAATAAGGTAACGTTTTCGTACAATACTAGCCGCGGACGATTTTACGTTACCGATTTTTGGCTATCGACAAATGGGCTCCCGGTAATTGGGCTCCCGACATATTGGCTTTTGACAAAATGACTCCCGACATATTGGCTCCAGACCAATGAATGGCATGACCACTATTGGCATAAAAGTAACCATTTTGTCCTACCTCCAATACCACTATAAACTGTTTTAAATGCCCGAATGAAATCGTTTTTCATGAACAAACATTAATTCAAAAACAAATCGAGCCCTTAACAGCTAAATTCCACCAATTCTTAAGTTTTGATAATGTTTAATTTACAACAGAAAAGATCTGTTGCTTAAAAGCGAGCACAAAAGTGTAAATGTATGATATACATGATGTTTTCATGATAACAGCATTTTGTTTTGATAACCTACAAGCATACTGCAGGTAGGAAGGTACAGCGTGGACCCTTCTCCCCACACACTGAGTTGGAACAGCCTATAACCGACTCAATTATGAATGTCATAGATAGATGACCCTTAAATTAAAACATACTATATTTTATAATAGATAAACTAATATAAAAATAAGGCCTGCCGAACAAGAGATGCATACGTTGTATTACATAAGAGTGTTGGATAAGCTAACTCTAAAGAATATTGATAAAGGGGTCCTACTGGCAGGTGTCATATTCAATGAGACCGCTTTGCCAGGAGACTTGGACTCTACAGAAACGGTATTGTTAGAGGTCCTTTTGTCTGGAGCCAAATTGACAGGAGCCTTTTTGTCGTGAGCCAAAATGGCGGGAGCCTATTTGTCGGGAGTCGTAATGACGGGGGCCGTTTTGTGGAAAAAACTAAATGACGGGAGCCTATATGTCGGGAGCCAAAATGACGGGAGCCTATTTGTCAGGAGCCTTATTGACTGGAGCCCTTTTGTCGGGAGCCTATATAACGGGAGCCTATTTGTCGGTAGCCTAAATGACAGGAGCCTATTTGTCGGGAGCCTATATGACGGGGGGTGCAAATTGAAAGTTTTAGGGGGGAGGGTGCAAATGAAAAGTTCGAGGGGGGGTGGTGGGGGGGCGCAAATCGTAAGTTTGTCCCCGGGCGCCGTGAGGGGTCGCTACGCCTCTGTATAGTATAAAGTATAGTATCTAATACTTGATTGTGTCTTTCTGTTTTATTTAATTATAGATCTAGAATAAAGCCATAATGAAAGTTTAAAGTAAGGAAACTAAATTGATATAAAAGTGCATTTGACACAAAGAATACAAATTGACTGAACACAACGTGCATGATTTTTAAATAATTTAATGGGCCTTTCGAATACTTTCTCGCTCGAGTCCATTCACCTACAAAACTGGTCTAGGACAGAGGCGTAGCTACCCTTCCCGGCGCCAAACTTTCTTTATATTGTGTTAAAATTACAAGGAATTTTATTTACCAAACAAAGGCCACAAAAATGAGTTGTTCCCCATGAAAAAAAAAACTTCAAAATGCCCCGCCCGTCATCAGCTGTCGTCGCTTTCTGCTCGCAAAATGTTTACATAAAGCGATGCTCCCTAGCATATTAGGGCCTATACATTTTTTTCTGGCACACAATTTGGTTGATTAACTAATTTTAGGAAATAAAAAAATTCATAAAAAACGTTTTAATAACAAGCTTTTATGTAATAATGCACTAAAGAGTAGAAAATAAATTATACACTACTATAAAGAAAAGCGTGGGCAACTTTAAATCTATTGGATACCTTTACTAATGTTTAGGAAGAGAACCACGCTTTTCATTATAGTTACTTAAATAGTAGTCTATAATTTATTTTCTACTCTTCAGTGCATTATTACATAAAAGCTTGTTATTAAAACGTTTTTTATGAATTTTTTCAGTACTTTACATGTTTTATTTACACTAGAGATGCATGACTAATATAATAGATTAGGAATACACAACGGAGACAGAAGCCATCAGCATGTAGCCATCTTTATTTGGTAAACGGAAGAGGAACAATGATAGATAAATACAAGGGACATCACTCAATAACAACATTATAAATATAACTAATACAAGAAGAGTGAGTTCCCCTGACCTCACAAATCCCAATATGTTACATCCCTTTACACTTAGTAAACACAACACATCTCTCAATAGAACAATTTACAGTATCCTAAAATCACCAATTATATTGCAACATGAACATTATGGTCGATTACATCCTTACAAACAATGCACAATATGTTACAACATAATTAAGATACAACACAATGATGTCAAAGTCCTTTTGACCTTTAAAATCATAGGTCTAACTTATTTGGGACTTTGATTGTCCTGTTTGACCTTCTCAGTGGCTTTTGATTTGGTGACTCAATATTCTGACCATTTGGATTCTCTATCTCAGGAGGTCTAGGATTTAAATCATTAACTCCAGAATTTACATTTTCTGACTCTAGACAACTTGGTTCACTCATATCAACAGAACTTGGTTGTGGAACAAACTGAGTTGGTGTGAACTGTTCAGATTTGGTGGGATTGACAGATTCACACTTATTATCTGCACAAGTTATTTTTAACTGGTCTGCATGTCTACGGACAATAAGTCCATCATTTGTTTTTACTTTATAAGACACAGGTCCTGTACATTGAACAATTTGACCTGGTATCCATTTTTCCTTTCTCCTATAATTTCTTAGATACACATTCTCATTAACACCAAATTCTCTTTCAATGAATGTTTTGTCATGATTTAATGGAACTATTTTTGAATTGGCATCTGAAAGTATTATGCTGTTATTCAGATCCTTGACTGACATAGATTTCTTTGATTGATCACATTCCTTCTTACTAATGTATTCTCTTTAAAAGCATTTGAAATTGCCATATCACCATAATCATTTATTAAGTTACAAATACTTTGTTTAGGCAACTCTGACTGGTAATGGACTGCATCTTCTCCATCTTTTATATTATCTTCACAAAGGTTTTTATTTCTTATTTATATGGCCTTAAGTCATCATTCACAGACTCTTCAGGCCAACCATTCTTACAGTACTCATATACTTTTATTAAGCACTCATCTTTTTGTGTTTCTCTTTTAATATCATTCACATCTATATTGGAGTTATCCATGATCGTGAAGAGAACAAATACATCTTCTGGTACATAGCTAAGGCTTTGGTTTTTTAAAGGTAATCTACTAAGACTATCTGCACTATTCTCAGATCCAGGTTTGTATTTCAATTCATAATTGTATGCAGTTAGTGTGATAGCCCATCTTTGAATTCTTGGTGAGGCATGCTCAGGTAGGGTTTTGTTTTCTCCAAATAAACCTAGCAATGGTTTATGATCTGTAAAGATGGTGAACTTCCTACCAAACAGAAACTTATGAAATTTCTTAACACCAAAAATGATGCCTAAGCCTTCCCTATCTAACTGAGAATAATTTTTCTCAGCCTGGTTCAAAGATCTACTGGCAAAAGCAATGGGTCTGTCACCCTTCTCATCCATGTGGGACAAGACTGCTCCTACACCATCTGGTGAAGCATCACATGTTAATATAAGTCTTTTCCCTGGGTCATAGTGAGTTAGCAAGGTGTCAGAAGACATAGCCTCTTTTGCTGTATTAAAAGCAGTATCTTGTTGTTTACCCCAGTGCCAAGTTGCATTTTTCTGTAGCAGCTTGTACAGTAATGATAGTTTACCAGACAGATTCCCTATGAACTTTGCATAGTAATTTATCAAGCCCAAAAAAGCTCTTAGTTGTTGGGTATTTTCAGGTTTGGGTGCTTCTTTAATGGCTTTTGTTTTCTCAGGTTGAGGTCTGAGACCTTGCTTGCTTAATATATAACCAAGAAAACTAATTTCTGTCAGCATGAATTGACATTTATCTTTGTTTATCTTTAAACCTTTTTCACCAATTATTTTCAATACTTTATCAAGTGTTTTAAGATGTTCAGTGTCATTCTTACCAGTTATGTACACATTGTCAAAGTAAACACAAACATTTGGAATATCCTTAAAAATTCTGTCCATGACAGCCTGGAAAATTCCAGGGCTAGATGATATGCCAAAACATAGTCTTTCATATTGGTAGAGTCCTTTATAAGTGTTTATTGTCGTATAGACTTTTGAATCTGGATGCAGTTCTAGTTGAGTGTAAGCATGACTAAAGTCTAATTCAGTGAATTTGTCTCCTCCTGCCAAATTCAAAGAAATTTCCTCAATGTTAGGAATAGGGTACCTATTTAGCTCTATTTGCTTATTCAGTGTAGTTTTATAGTCTCCACAAATTCTTATAGAACCATCCTTCTTTAACACTGGCACAATGGGCGTTGCCCAATCGGAATAGTCTACCTTCTTTATGATGCCATTAGATTCCAATCTACTTAGCTCATGTTCAATTTTATTCCTCATTGCATAAGGTGGAACTCTAGCTTTGCAGTATCTTGGATTTGTGTCTTTAATGCTTATCTTCACTGTTCTATCATTTAGTAAACATGAATTGCCAAAAACACTTTTATTTTCAGATATTACTTTATCTATTGAAGTAAGACTAGATTTTCTTGTATTGTTCAATGAACATATACTCTCCCAATTTAACTTAAGATCACTTAACCAGTTCCTACCTAGTAATGGTGGTCCATTTCCTTCAACCACAAGAAGAGGAAGTTTAACACTTTGACCATTATAACTTACATGAACCATACACTCTCCTATTACCGGAACATTGTCACCAGTGTATGTTGTTAGACACTTGTGACATGGCTGTAGAGGCACTGATCCTCCTGTGACAGCGTCAAAGTCCTTCTTTGTGATGACTGTTAGAGATGCTCCAGTGTCAAGTTGGAAGCTGATGCTCTTACCGTTGATATTAACTAGTACATTGATGGGAGCATGACTTATTGATTTCACAGAGAATAGGTTGAAATCCGGCTGCGAATCAGTTTGAGCATTTTCACAGGTAGAGTGGTTCATTGGTTGGGTTAGGTAGTCTTGGTGAGAGTTAACATAGTGCTGCTTTTGGTTGCGGTACTGTCTTGACTGGCTAGATTTAGCAACAGACGAAGACTTTGCAAAGCAGGCCTTGGCAATGTGACCTTGCTTACTGCACTTATAACAAGTTGCAGACTTGAACTTGCACCGATGAGATGCATGGGGACCTTTGCATCGATGACATTTTTGATAATTATTACTAGATTTAGATCTAGGCTTTAAACGAGCAGGCTGTTTAGCATAAGTTGGAATGCTCTGATGGGGTTGATGTTTATTGACTAACCTGCTGTTTACTGCATGGATCTCTGAAGGTGCTAGAGATCTCGCCGCATCGGATGACTGCTGGAATGAAGTTGCAAGTTGTATTGCTTTTTCTAATGTTAGATCTGACTCGAGCAGCAACTTTCTTTGAACATCAGGGCTGTTTACACCTGTCACAAACTTTTCACATAGTCTGTCAGACAGCGTGTCTCCGAATTCACAGAATCTACTTAAATGACGTAAAGCAGCAACATATTCTGATATTGACTCGTTTGGTTGACGAGTCCTACCGTCAAATCTGGCTCGACATAGAAACTTTGATGGGGTAGGCGCATGGTGGTCTGTTAGCAATTTGCTCAGCTCGTTAAAGCTCTTGGTAGTTAGACTAGCTGGTGCGCATAAGTCCTTTAGTAGCCTAAATTGTTGAGGCCCTATGACTGTTAACAAAACAGCTCTCTTTTTGGCTTCTATCGTCACGTTGTTTGCTTCAAGGTAAAAGCTTAACCTATCTAGGTAATCTTGAATGATTTCATCATTCGAATCAAATTCTTTTATTTGGCCATACAGCGCCATTATTCCTGAAATACTTAGCCAATATGCTCTAGCAAACCTCTTTTTTGCGTAAGTAGGTGCTCTTTCTAGTAGATTATTTATCCTCGTCGCCAGATATAATAGGTTAGGAATACACAACGGAGACAGAAGCCATCGGCATGTAGCCATCTTTATTTGGTAAACGGAAGAGGAACAATGATAGATAAATACAAGGGACATCACTCAATAACAACATTATAAATATAACTAATACAAGAAGAGTGAGTTCCCCTGACCTCACAAATCCCAATATGTTACAACTAAAAACCATTGCGCACCTATTGAACGTCATGACACCCTTTTAGACGTGATGACGCTTGTATAATAGTGCGGAGTAGTTGGATAAGACTGCCTACTAATTTGGACAAAATTTTAATTAATTCGTAAAAAATTAATCAGGCGACCAATTAAGTCAAATTGAATGTCAGATTGCATTGTCTTCATGCCTTGACCCACGTACCAATTACGAACCGTATCTGCCAGTTAGAAGTGCCTGTAATTTTGCTCGGGTGTTTCGATCTAGACAGACCGACAGACGAGGAAGTGAGTTAAATGAAAGCTTGTAAAAAACACTGAATCTTAACAGACTAGAAAATGCTTTACTTGAACATGTGATTTTATGAGTGATCCGTCTAATAGCTTACAAATGGCGCTTTAATCCAAACTTTTTTAAAAGGCAGGAAGTAACCTGTTTTGAATATTGGTTATTTGAAGTGAAAGGTAGGTTGTTGCTTTATTTGCCGATTAAATTATAATTAAAACAGAAACTAGACGGCAGGTGGGAGTTACAAAGGATATGGCAAGGTTTATCTCAAGAGTACAGAAAATGTTGTTGTAAGGCAATAGCTTCATTAGCAATGGCAGATTATGGAGTTGAACAGGAGACACCCGAAAAATAATTCTCCTTTCGATTTTCTTATAAGCTATTTTCTTCTAAATTTACAAATGCGAAAGAATGATGTTTTTTTTCTCTCATGAAATATACGTATGTCACTTAGTCGGACATCACCCCCCATGTTATATAGTTTAAACTTTAGCTGTCATCGCTTTATGTCAACCGTTTATTTAACGTGAGCTCTGCCTAAAATAATAATGTGTTTCTGATTGATCTTGCTTATACATTAAGTATACATACATCAGGCTAGGCTTACTTTGTCAGTTCTGCCAATGTATAGTGGGCTGATCACATATACTAAAATAATATAAAGTGATATATCATTTTTTTATAATCATAGTGTGTCTTTCAACAAGTTCTACGGCTCAATAAAACCTGCATGAGCCATAGAACTGGTTGGTGACCTACTTACCAGCCCTATTAGCAGCAGTTATTGACCGTTACCCGCAGTATCATTTTTATTTCAAATTTTATTTGTTTTTTGAAAAAAAAGTGATACGACTTAAAGCTGCGGACACACATACATCCATACATTCATTCATTCATCCATCCATTCCCAGAAATGACGAGTTAATAAAACGCAATTCTCCAGAATGGAAATTGCGCTAAAAACTGTGCACGCTAAACACTTTTTAGATTAGAAAAAAGTTCCCCCCCTCTGGGGAGGAAAAAGTCTGAAAGAAACACTTGTGTCGCGCTTAGCCACTACCGAAGAATTGCATGAAAGAAACTGCAAGCAAACCACTTTTAAGATTAGACACATTAATTAGGCGGTAATTTTTATTATAGAGTATCGATGAAGAAATTCTGGGTGGGTGGGTGGATGGATGGATGGATGGATGGATGGATAGATACATAGATACATAGATACATAGATAGATACATAGACAGACAGCGAAACTATTAGTATTAATTTTTAAAATTTTAAGTACTGGGGAAAAAAATACGTGAATTGATAAAGTGATAGAATCTTTATGGTAGGTAAAACACGGATATTTTTAAATTACTGCCTATTATTTATTGTATATTATTTATTATTATTCTATCTTTCGGTTTGCGGACAAGCTGGGGGTTTTATAGGAGAGGCGTAGCGAGGGGAGCATATGTCCCCGGGTGCCGACCCTTAGGGGGCACCAAAGTGGGTTTGAAAAAATTTTGCGGGGGGTGGGGGGTGGAAATCGTAAGTTTAAGGTGGGGGGGGGGGGGAGGGGTCAAATCGAAAGTTTG